>NW_028279696.1:0-118457 GCF_059751315.1 Micrasema longulum
TTTTCGAACGATGACGTCATGGACGTATTCCATGAAAATTTGCCCGTAGTTTGAAACAAGTGTGCTGCTTAATTATTCATCTTACTAATTCGAGCGTTTACTAATGATTGCGCGACAGCCCATCCTAAGAAACACATATTTATTTGTGATTATTTAGTTGCTAATGTATGTTAATCTAATGTAGGGAGCGAAGTATGGAAATGGAAAAATAATGATAAAAAGTAGGTTGAATGTTGTCGAAATGCGATCCCTCAGGCGAATGTGTGGTAAAACGATGTATGATAGGTGCACAAATGTCTAGATCCGTGAAGTGTGTAAGGCTGAGACATGCATTATTGACAGAATTAAGAAAGGGGTGCTGCGTTGGTTTGGACATGTAGAGCGAATGGACAGCGAAAGAACGACTAAAAGGATCTACGATGCAAATGTTGATGGATGCAGAAAACGAGGAAGACCGAGAAAGACATGGCACGATCAAGTCCATCAAATACTTGAAGATGGACATGTCAAAAGTAGGAATAATCGGCGTGCGTGCATAAGAAGATGTATGAATGTAGAGGAAGCGAGGTCTGCATGCCAAGATAGAGTGTTATGGCGTTCTATCCTCTCTGCCTACCCCTACGGGGAAACGGCGTGATGGTTTGTTGTTGTTGTTGTTGTTATTTAGTTGCATTTATTCGCTCATTGTCGCGCTACGGTCAAGGTTGTATTTTGAGTTGAAAGTGTAAATTTTTTGTTCATAAAAAATTAGAGATTACATGGAAAAGTACGTTTTTTCTCATATTTTATTTTGAAATATGGTGCTCTAGTAAAAAAATGTACAAATTCTGTCATTTGATGGTCAAAAAGTTTTTTGTTTTTTAGCTTCTCGAGAGTTTTCCACGAAAACTTCAAAAATTGTGTTGTTTGAAATTTTGTGTAATATACAGAAATGTTTAGTTTAATCTATTATCGTTTTTGTTCGCAAAACCTCGCATCGTGTTTTTAATTTATTTTTCAGACACTACGAACACGATTTTCACTCAAGAGATTTTTTTTTAAGATGAAAAGGTTTAATGAAGCAAGATAAGTTTATGGTAGTGTATAATCATGTTATGAATTAACTTCAGCTAAAAAATCAAATATGTTACGCTTTTAACCTACACTTTTACGTAGATTTTAATTTCTCGAAAATTTAAAATCGATTTTTAATCGTTTCAGTGAATTTACGCATATCTTTTTTTGTTTTTTTTTTTTTTTTTTAGAAAAAGAAATATTTGCGTTCTTATGATTTACCCAAATATTTAATTTTGAGGGCCATTTTCAACGAGTTGTAAATAACTCACTATTAGAAAATGGAATCAAGTTGGGGTAAAGTGGGATTCGAACCACAGACCTTTGGTCCGTGAGTGCGAGACACTAGCCACAGGACCACAACCCAATCAAAATTATTAATAATCATATTTTTAACAAAATTTTTCATATTTATTTTAAAGAAACAAACAGTCGACAATGAAATAATAACGTTTTAAAAAAAGACAGTTTAAAGACAGACCAGCGAAATTTCTAAATAAGAATTATACAATACATATTAATAAATTGTCTTACAAAAAAAGGGTGCGTTTATGTGTATTTGTATGAGAGTAAGTGTAGATGTGTGTTTATGTGTATTTGTGTGGGAGTAAGTGTTCAGGTGTGTGTAAGTGTGAGCATCATTAAATAATAAGTGGGATCGTATCGTATGGCAGGATATACATTGCATAAGTGGGTTTCGAGACATTTTAGAATGTTTAGCTTCTAGCTTGTATGAAACGAAACGCTGTGCAGTGTTTCGAAATATTCCCGTTTGATTCAAGTCTGATTGAATTAATACAGTGTGGTTTTAATGCATTTAGAGTATTTTTTAACTTATTCAATCTGGAACTATAAAAGAATTCTTAATTAAATGTCTCTAATAGGCGCACGGATCAGGTCAAGAAATATTTTTTTAGCTAAGTTCCTGCATTAATTTCTCATGCAATTCTAATTTTCAATTTAAGATTTCAATCACTGTATTAGTTTCGAATATCTTACCCTTAAGCGATAAAACGAACTAAGAACTTATTTTGAAAGCTGCGCTTCTTTTTCATTTACCTGTCGACAAACCTCGATTATAAATTATAAATAATTCCCTTCCAACGGCGTCCATCTCTCGCGCCCGCGAGCTCATTAGTCGGAGCAAATGGTCTAAAAGCGGACAATGTTCCTGGAACTGTCAAAACTGCCAAATAATGATGTCCGCAAGTCAAATACGAAACACGTTATAAATGCATTGAATGCAATACAAATTACCGAAGCGTTCAGCTGCGCCTGCGACCACTGGAGCTGTAGGATTTGTAAAGAGTACTCTAAACTCCGAAGGCGAAATACCTGATTGATTTTCAATAGGTAACTTTTGTACAATTACTACAAATATTTTTGTGCGAATATTGACGTTTCTTGATAAAACTCCGCATTTAATGATTTTGATAAAAATATAAATAAAATTCCTTGGTCAAGTTTTACTTGTTTTATTGCCAAATACGTAAATTTTTTTAATGCGTGTTTAAATATGAAAACACAAGGTTTGGTGAAAATGCAACAATTATTTTACTATTTTTAATATTTGGATATACACAGCCATAAGAAGTTAGTTCTGTGCGCCGGCTTGGCCGGTCGCACTTGTGTGTAGCTCCGACAAATTATGTAATTATATAGTAAGTGAACCAAAATAATTGAACTATAAGGTGTGGAAAATACAAAAAATATATCGCAAAGTGTTCAGTATGAAATAAATATTGTCTAAGTGTAAATATGTGACTAAATAAAGAAAATATTGACTAGACTCGATATTTTGTGGGACACAAAGCGCGTTCCAGGAAGGGCCTTTGTGTGTGTTAACTAGCTGTATAAGAAAAATTAACAATTAGTCATTAATTTAATAAAACTAATTACCTAGTGTTAGCATGTAATCCTCCAGCAAAGTGCGTGCATTTATTAAATAGTTTTATTCCAACGAGAAACGAGAAAAAACAGTGTGTAAAGTCTAAAGACTTAAAATCAGTGCCCCTAGCGAACATAATTCTCGGAAGATTCGAGATGTCGCAACATGTGAAAAAGTACGAAGTCTAAACCGGAGACCGAGGCGGGGTGAGGGGCGGGAAGTTTGCACAATATCAGGGTGCAGGCGCGGGGTGCAAATGCACCCACAGCACAGGCGGCAACCCTTGGAAGCCGGACACGCCGCACCGAGCGAAGAACACATGGGAATACACATGGCAAATGGCAACCACGACTCGGCCTTCCAGCAGAAAAGGATTCGTTCGGCCGAGACACCATTAATATTTAAGTTTATGACTTCTATAGTGATTAGTGACAGTAGTGAATTTTAGTGTTAAGGTACTTTGTGAATGTTTATACTGTAAGTCTTAGGAATAATCTATTCAAGTCATTTATATCAATTCATTATGGGTCTTGTGTAAAATTAAGTATTTAAGTAGTAGTAGAGATGAGGGGTAGCGTAATTAATATTAAGTAGGCAGGTAGAACGGGAGGATGCCTTTGATAAACTTCGATGAGGCTCGCAACCCGTCAGGTCGCTCCTCCCGTGGGGGCGCACAGAGGAGGAAAACGCAAGAATGCAGAATTGCGACATGGAATATAAGGGGACGCATGGGTGAAAAAATGAACGAATTGTGTGATGTGATGAGGAATAAATGTTTGGAGATATTTTGTATAACGGAAAGTTGGAAAAAAGGAAGCGGTTCGATGGAACACGGTGACGCCCTGGTTCTTTGGTCGGGTGTCCCAGATACAGACAGAGCCTGCCAGGGTGTTGCCGCGTTTCTATCGCCCAGAATGATATAGTGTATGAAAGAGTATGTCCTTATAAGTTATAGACTTTTGTTTGTCAGATCAGATTCAAGATTGGATTGACAGGTATTATTTTGATAATAGGATATGCTCCTGTGAATTCCGACTGCGAATCTGAGAAGAATAAGTTTTGGACAAGTGTGATGAATGTAATGAATGGAAAAAAAGATAGTGAGAGAGTAATACTTGCGCGAGATTTGAATGGGTGGGTGGGAACTCGAAGAGACGGGATGGAGTCAGCCCTAAGCATGTTCGGGGATGAAAAACAGAATGATAATGGAAGAAGACTGCTAGAAGTATGTCTGGAATGGAATCTTTTTGGGTCAAATACGTTCTTTGATCATAAGGAAATCCACCAGTATACGTGGGAGAGAGGCAATGAAAGATCTATTATCGACTATGTTGTCATTGACTCTAGATTGAGGCCTGTGACAGTTGATACGCGGGTGTACAGAGGAGCCGAAATGGATACAGATCACTTCTTGGTGGTATCAAGAGTAATCTTGTTTCAAGGATGGCGGTCTAAGACCCGCAAAATGCAGGCGCCTTCTAGAGTCAAAGTTGAAAAACTCCAAAATGATTGCATAAAAGATGAATTTGAAAGGGCCGTAAATCTTTGACTGATTGATGAATGTGTGGTAAATATGAGTATTGATGCAATGTGGGAATGTTTGAAAAATGGTATGTGTGAATCTGCGATGGAAGTATGCGGTATAACGAAACAAGGAAGAAAGAAAGGTGATGCTTGGTGGGACGATGGAATAAAAAAAATAGTGCAAGAAAAGAAGGAAGCATGGTTAAATCTGCTGACATTGAATAAAGCGATTGGTAGTAGGTATGCATAATTAAAAAGCATATATAATGAATGTAAGAAGAGAGTGAAACAAGGTGTGTGTGAACGAAAGAAATTGTTGAAAGAAAAAGAGGGAATTAAAATGGCCGAGAACTTCCAAGAAAATATAAAGATATTCTGGAAAGCGGCGAAAAATTCCCGAAACAGTAATGAAAGTGGATGTATGACAGCTATAAAAGGAAAAGATGGGAAAATGGTGACGAATGATAGTGGAATAAAAACAATATGGAAGGAATACTTTGAGGAGGTGTATGAAACACAAACAGGAAATATAAGCACTGCAGTACCTCCTCGGGTGAGTTTTAAATGCATATGATGGTACGACAGAGATAAGAATGGACGAAATAAGAATTGCTGCCAAATATATGAAGAATGGAAAAGCGCAAGGTTTTGATAATGTTGCTACATAGTTTATAAAGGCGGGTGGTGAAATAATTTTTGTATGGCTGCACAAACTTTTCAACCGATGTTTAGATGAAGAATACACTCCTCCAGACTGTAGAAGGGCTGTTGTTATGCCTCTATACAAGGGAAAAGGTTCAAGAGTAGAATGCGGAAATTATGGAGCAATCAGCCTTTTGAGCGTTGTTGGCAAAATGTAACGACGAATACTGATTGAGAGAGTAAGAAAAGTTACAAAGGATAGAGTGTGGGATATTTAGAGCGGTTTTATGAATGGAAGAGGATGTATGGATCAAATATTTGCTTTACGAAACATGACAGAGAAATTTCTTGCTAAAAACCAAAAGCTTTTCTGCGCATTTGTCGATCTGCAAAAAGCGTTTGATAGTTATTGATTGATTTGGTGTTTATTTTGTAGAACCCCATATTTAAACTTTTAATTAGAAATCAAACACTGATTTGAGTCTACTGAACACTTTATTTTATTTTTACAAACATAAACATATAAAAATAAAAAATTCCGTGACAATTGTTTCGCCTTAATAGGGCATTTTCAAACGAATGTAAAGATTATTTGGATTGAATGTCCTTATATAGTTATATAATTCAAGGTACTTAAGTAGAAAATAAAAATAATCTTATGAACTATAGCGTGTACATTAATCATAATTAAGGGAAAAAACAATGGTTAAGGGTGAGGCTAAGTGTTTAATAGGTAATGGGGAATTTAGGTATTTATATTTGAATAAGTAAGTATTTATTGACATACAGGTATGTATTGTGAGATAATTAATGAAGCTTTATAGTTTTGTTAATTTAGATAATTGTTGTCGAAAAAATATCAATAATATTATAACAGGTTGCTGTTCATTTTAATTTTAAAACATGATTGAAATATTATGAGGAAATTTATATAAACATAATAATACATTTATGTTATAAATACCTAAATTCCCCATTACCTATTAAACACTTAGCCTCACCCTTAACCATTGGTTTTTCCCTCAATTATGATTAATGTACATGCTATAGTTCATAAGATTATTTTTATTTTCTACTTAAGTACCTTGAATTATATAACTATATAAGGACATTCAATCCAAATAATCTTCACATTCGTTTGAAAATGCCCTAAAAGGGCGAAACAATTGTCACGAAGTTTTTATTTTTATATGTTTATATTTGTAAAAATAAAATAAAGTGTTCAATAGACTCAAATCAGTGTTTGATTTCTAATTATAAGCGTTTGATAGAGTTGACAGAGAAAAAATATAGAAGGTGTTATCGGAGTACGGAGTAAGCGGAAATCTAAGACGTGCTATTGCTTCTCTGTATAAAGACAGCACAGCATGTGTTAGGGTAAACGGATCATACACATCGTGGTTTGACATTCATGAAGGAGTGAAGCAGGGATATGTTATGTCACCATGGCTGTTCAACGTGTATATCGATAACTGCATGAAAGAACTGAAAGGCTTAAGAATGGGAGCAAAAATGGGTGATTTAAATGTCAGTTGTCTTTTGTATGCTGACGATGCTGTACTCCTTGCTAACAACAAAGAGGAACTGCAATTCTTGGTAACAAAGGTCTACGATGTATGCAAAAGAAGCGATTTGCTGATGAATGTCGATAAATCGAATGTGATGGTTTTTGAAAGAAATGAAAGTATGACTAAATCTGAAATCACTGTGAAGGGAGTTATACTAAAACAAGTAGAGGAATTTGTGTATCTGGGAAGTATGTTCACTAGGGATGGAATGACTGAGAAAGATATTGAAAGGAGATTGAGTGCTGGGAACAGAGTGAACGGTGCACTTAAATCGACCTTGGCAAATAAATGCTTGTCACAGGAGGCAAAATTGGCAGTTCACAACGGAGTCCTGGTCCCATCCCTGATGTATGGGAGCGAAGTATGGACTTGGAAAAACAGGGATGAAAGTAGGCTGAATGCTGTCGAAATGCGATCTCTCAGGCGAATGTGTGGTAAAACTATGTACGATAGATGCACAAATATTGAGATCCGTACATTATGTAAGGCTGAGACAAGCATTATTGACAAAATCAAGAAAGGAGCTCTGCGCTGGTTTGGACTAAAGAACGAATGGACAGCGAGAGAACGGCTAAGAATATTTACAATGCGAATGTTGATGGATGCAGAAATAGAGGAAAACCGAGAAAGACATGGCATGACCAAATCCAACAAATACTTAAAGACGGACATGTCAAAAGTCGGAATAATCGGCGCGCGTGCATGAGAAGATGTATGAATGTAGAGAAAGCGAGATCTGTATGCGAAGATAGACTGTTGTGGCGTTCTATCCTCTCTGCCTACCCTTACGGGGAAACGGCGTGATGGTTTGTTTTGTTTGTTTGTTTGTTTAATATTATGGGGAGCAGGATATCAAAATGACATAAACAGACTACAAAGACAACAAAATAAAATATTAAAGTTAGTATATGACCTTCCCTATTTAACTGCAACTAGAGAACTTTTTAAACAAACTAAACAATTAAATATAACTGAACTCTTTCAACTAGAATCATTAAAATTTATCCACAAATTAGCCACTAATGTAATTGTAGACGAAGAACTAAAACTAGTAAAAAATTGTAGTCAACATGGACATAATACGAGAATATCAGACAAATACCATATACAACTTTCTAAAACAAGACAAGGACAATCAAGACTAATGAACCAGGGACTGAAATTATACAATAAACTACCAGACAAAACTAAACAAAAGACTCAGACAAACTTTTCAAAAGATGTAAAAAATATTATCTTGAACAACAGAGTATAAATGAAAAATGTATATATTATTTTATGTAATATGAATGTAATAATCCGTAAGGGTTTATAAATAAATTTAAAAAAATATATATATATATTTCACTGTTCCTAGAGTGACACCACATGGTGATTAAGATATTATTCCACATTTACTTTACACATGATGATGATTATGATGCTCTTGGTATCAATAACCTACCTTAGTAAAACAGTGTTATAGTATGGGTACCTACAGCATTCTGTGGATCTTCGGTTATTTTTTTATTTCTGTTAAATCCCTATAATAATAAACCTTCATCCGTCTAAATTTGAATAATCCCATCCGAACAATTAAAAATAACGGGAGTTATTCATTACTCGGTTTCCGTATTTTATTGTTTCTTCAGGAAGACAAACAGAGTGAGTTACTGGGGGGCGGCCATTAATACCCATCGACATACATGTGCACGGTGTGCCACAACTTTTTGTCTGGTTTTGTTTCAAATAAATTATTTTTGATGTGTTTTTTTAATATTTTATTATTCTGTTCTTATTTTTCATTGTATTGTTCATAGTTTAAGAAAGTATTATAATTTTTTTACATGCATTTTTTTTCTGCCTCGTGGTTAAATTGTCTATACCTCTCTCCTCGCGTTTACCACGCAATAGAGCAAATCATCTTCAGAAGATTGGGTTGGAATAGTTATAATTTGATTGATTAATGTATTTCGTTGTTGTATAATTTCTTTAATATATGTATGCATTTCAAGTAATTAATAATGTGTACATTACGAGTATATTAATATTTCATACTCGATTTTTATTTCTAAGCACTCTTTATACCACATATATGTAAATGGCAGAAATGCCGTATATAAATAAATAAATAAATAAATAGTTGTCGAGTTTAATTACCGACGTGGTTAACATGAAATATTAATTTATAAAGGTGTTTTACTCTCGGATATTTTTAAGTCCCAGAACTGGTACCTGATAAGTAACAAAAATTGACAAGATACGCTGCGGTTGGTGTACCAATACAGTGCCATTTGCACCATTAGGCAGAAATTTCGTCCTCGTGGTGCAGAGGTCAGCGCGTTCACCTACCATGCAAGAGGTCTTGAGTTCGATACATGGTCGACATGAAATATTTATTTAAAAGGGTGTTTTTACACTCTTATAATATTTCTTAGTCCTTAGTCTAAGAATATTTCTTAGTCCCTGAAGCGTAAGACTGATCATCTTACCTTCGCGATTGGTGTACCAATGCAGTGCCCTATGCACCATTAGGTGCCGAAAGGAAATGATGATGATGATGACTCTTAAATTAGTTTTGTATTAAAAATATTTAATACGGTAAAAAAAAAAAACATATTTTTATTTGTTTTATCAACTGATGCAAAATATTTGATTCATCATATATATCTACACAAGGGTGTCTCTTATTTTTCGAGCTTTTTTAAAAACTTTTTTTAAAGCCTCTACTTATTTTGTTCATTTTATCTTAAAACACTTCACAAACTTAATTTCAACTCATTTTGAGCACTATAATCCGTGCCGACTGACACTTAAACATTTTTCATACAAGTTGGACGAGAGAAGCACCGCGCATTCGTTTTGTTTGTCAGTTAGAATAGATCTTCCGGCTTTTCGTAGATCTCTTTGCCACTAAAAAAGTGTAGGATGAAAACAGATTAGCATGGTTTAGCTCAAAATCTTATATGTTGATCGTGTTTATGAATTTATTGTATCATTATTTTATTGCCCTTGTTTGTCTTTGCTACATATCTTTATGTTCTTTTTGTTCAGTTTCTTCTACATTTATACATCTTGATAAATCCAATTTGGAGAAACTCAAAATATTATTAATATGTCAAAGTTAAGTTTGTTGAATCGAGCCATTAGTTTTTTGCCACGGTGTTTGTACAGGTCGAGGGTATTTATAGATTACTTCCCATGTCCTGCTGGCGCTGTGCTGTAGATCTGGCCGCCCGCCCTCGCCACCTATGGCGGGAACATGCCCCAAACTCGTTAATTCGATATTTGAAAATAATCATCGAATGTTAATTAATAAAAGTGTCAAATAAGATTAAAAACAATGTGTATATATTTTGGAAAACATTTTTAATTGAAGAAGAAGGTACTCAACGAGATTAATTATATTTTAGTTTTATAGCTAAGTCGTAATATTTTTATAATTTATTGTCTTGTTAAAAATTCATATTGAAATACAACTTAAATATTAAAGTCATCAGTAGGTAATATCTAAAAGCGAGGCCTATCATAATAATAAAAAATATTCGGTTAAATCGAACAAAAAAATGTGGGTGTTATGAAAGTCAAGTTACCGGAATTGTCATATTTATAAAAACATTGTATACATTTGAAAATTTGTTATTTTCGGTTTCATACTTATTGACAGGCGTCGTGTTGCAGTTGGTTAGACGGCCGACTGTGAAACTGGCATCGCGGGTTCGATTCCCGCCAGTTGCAAGAAATAAATCCATTAAAGATTTTCTTCTCAATTGGTCTGGGTGTTGTGGTGAATTTTTCACTACCTTCTTCCATATCCCCTCTTTCCCACCTGCTGACAAGCCTCTAAAATAGAGGCTTAGTGGGTTATTCCTTTAAAAAAAATATATATGAATAATAGGAATGTCTTATATAACTAGATTTACGTGTCCAAATTTCACGTCACTACGACTTTCGTTTCGGAGGAGTTCCTGTGACGGACAAACAAATCTCGTTTCATTTTGTTTGACGATTTGTATGTAGTTTTTACACCATTAAATTGGTGATAGTTTAGGCGATATAATGAGCGAAAAAAGCCTTTTTAAAGGTCTAGCAAAACAAAAAACGATTCAGGTATTATGATAAGCTAACAAATACTTTAAATGCCAGCATAATTTTAAGTGATTTCGTGATCTTGGCAATTTTTTTTACTAAGAAAAAAACAAAATGGTACTGCAAAATAATATAATATATCTAAAGCTTTAACTATCCCGTCGTATATTATTCTTTTGGCTGGAGCGGAGCTATTGCGAGTACTTTATATGCATGATTAAAAAAATATAGCATTTTAGCATTTTTCACTCCACGTTCGTCCCTTTAAAAGATTTACATACTCGTATATAACTAAAATTTCATTACTTTTTTACCTGCAGATTACGCCTTTTAAAATTTAGAACTAGACGTAGTTCTGTTGGTACTCATATAAAGACGAACCATTAAAGTAAACTTTGTTCTAATGATAATAGATTAAACAAAAATGTGATCTAAACAAAAGTTTTTGTTATATAAAATTATACGATCATTCTTTCAAAAATAGTTTAAAAAATTAAAACAGTAAAAATATTTTACTTGAAACCCGGAATGAATTTTCAAATAAAAAGAAAAAAAGTTAGAAGAATATTAATTAAACGAATATTTCATTTTTTACTGTATGGTTCAAATGCTGAAATCGTATGATTTCCTTCCTATTTATCTACAGCTTTAACCCAAAATTTGCCTTTCTTTAATAGTATTTAAAGTTAAGCTAGAAACCTTTCGAAAATATTATTTACGGAATACATTCTTTCAGTTTTAATAGGAAACGCATAAAACAGTTTGTTATTAAAGATTAATTTTAAAAAAAAAAATGCCTTCTTGTAATATATCAAATATTTCAATTTTGGGGGGCATTTTCAATGGGAATTAAGTTGGGGTAGAGTGAAGTTCGAACCTCGGACCTCTGATCCGTGAGCCCTTGGGTCTATTCGCCACTAAATCGACGTTTTTACGAACATTATTATATTAAATATTTTTACAAGTAGTATTTAAAAATGAATTAAAATATAAAGTCATACATTGTACGGTAAAAATAAATTTAATAGCTTATTTATATTTAAATTATTTTACTTCGGTGAACTATGCTTGATTTTATCGATTTCTTCATATTATTAAGTCTTCACAAGATTTAAACAGTATGCAAATAATATGCATACAAGATAAGGAATAATAAATCTAGAAACTTTTATGTGAGGTAATAAATACTTAGTAATACAATTTCCCGAGAAATAACAGAACTTTAGTAGGTAGTGAAGAAGAACTGAGGCCATATATTTTTATGATCACACATTCCAAAATAAACAGCTATTTTCAGTAATCAAAATTGAAAACAAAACTTCCGAAACTCGTCTTCTTAATGAAATATAGTAGTTTTTGGTTTCCCTCGCGTGGATTTGTTAAGGTGGGAGTCCAAATATTTATGAATCGAGAAATAAAGAAGACTGCTTTATTGTTTGTTTTAGTGTTTTACGTAGTTGTTATAATTGAAAAAAAATATAACATTTAGTTATACATATTACAGTAAAATTCATCATAAATTACCGTAACAAAATTCAACAAAAATAATGCATTTCAACCAGAACGTACATGAAGTTGTGATCCGTGACCCGTGACAGATTCAGATGATTGAGGTTTCGAGACATTTTTTAAAGGGAATTCAGAAAATTAAGGCTAAAAATGTTATCAATTTGCTCTCTCGCAAAAACCTCCATAAATACTGCACGCCAAACTGATTATACCTAACTAAAATCATCTAAATCGAGGTAACGTAATCCCCTTTTACGCACCCCAAAACTGAAGATCAATGATTATTATTTTAATAATAAAAAATAAATTTTCTGTATCAACATGCTGATTTTTTAAAAAATTGTTACCGATTTGTATATCGTATGTGCAAGTCCGAATACAGCAGATAAAACTAAGCACTTTTAAGGGTTTTTGGGTTTTGGGTTTTTTGAAGGGTTCTAGCTCCTATAAAAAGCAGTTATAAAAAATTAAAAAAAACATAAAGATACACCAATGGTAAATATGTATAATGTTTAAAACAAAAAACATCGCTTTAGTGCCATAATCCAAGGGGAAAATTCGGGAATATGTTTGTATGAAGAAAAATCAGACTTCTCATTCTTTTAGCTATGATACTGGCGTATATTTCCTTTTCAACATAAGCCCAAAATTGAAATATTGCTAATCATAAGCAATTGCTAATTATTTGTTACTCGCTTTATTTGTACAAATTTGGTTAAACCGCGTATTTCAATTTACGGTGGAAACTACGTGATTTGCAACCACTGCGTTTCGAATTTACATTTAACCGCACGGTTTCCGTCGTGTCTGAACAAAGAATATATCGCACCCGGGTGCCATGAGTAAAAAACTGTGTTTTAAGTCAAGTAAGACATTTAACAGAATTTGGAATGTAGGACCTACACTGTGCAAAACTTCCATAATCAAAAAGCTCATTAAAACCGCAGAACAAACTAAAATTTAATGTTTCTAAATGTTATGTTCTGTCGTATACGATGGCATTAAAAACTATTTTATACGGTATTGTATGGGAGTGTGTTCACTTAAGCGAACTGCCACTATCAAAGATCTGGGAATTATGTTTGATGCTAGACTGAAATTTCATACTCACATAGGCACTGTCTGTGACAATGCGCGCAAAATGTTGGGATTTTTTCTCCGAACAGCTAAGGTGTTCTTGAATACTCGTGTTCTAAGGCTTCTTTATAACTCATTGGTGCGAAGCAGACTTGAGTGTGGATCTCTGATCTGGGCGCTCCACGAATTGAAGTACTCTCTTATGCTGGAGATGGTTCAGAAGAAATTTCTGAGGTATCTTTACTTAAGGGAGTGCGGATATTATCCGTGGTTGTACCCGTCTGACTTCATACTGGGAATGCTTGGCTACAATAGTTTGGAGAAAAGAAGAAATGCATACTTGCTTATGTATTTTTTCCGATTGATCCGTGGTTTTACGATCAACATAGGTATAACGGAGAGTTTTTTTCTTTATGTTCCTAATAACTACCTTAGACATAGACAGCTTAAGCTGTTTTATCTTCCTGCTTGCAGAACCAACCTGCCGATGGTAATGCCAGTAGGAAGAGCAATGTCTTTACTCAACCGTATCTCTTCGGATATTGACATCTTTCATATTAGTGAAAAAAAGTTCAGAGAGGATTGCATTCTTTCTCTATAATTGCTGGGTATTTTTTATTTTACCATTTTTGTATATTTAAATTTTAGTGTTCATTTTTTCGTTTTATGTATGCATTGAATTTTTTTGTTATGTACATAAACGTTTTTAAAATAAATAAATTGAAATTGAAATTGAAACGAGTGCAAAATGGCACTCTAACATGATATTTCTCCACAGTCATAACATATCAATTGTCGAAATAAACGATAATATAAAGAGATTTGAAAAAACGTATTATTGATACTAAATATAAAAGTTTTTTGATTTCTTATTGAGATTACACAATTTCGTTTAACAAATTTTAATATTATTTTGAAATAAAATTACGATTTTTTTCTTTTTGTTATCAATAAAACCAAAAGGTAGATAGGTATATTGTTTAAATAATATTCATATTTTTTTTATTGTTACTTTGCCGGGGCAACGACGATACATTACAGTATAATTATGTTGAGTACATTGTTTTATATTTATCTGTGGTCTAAACTTGCGAATGTCAAAATCTTCAAAGTTGTTTTTCACTCTGGTGTGATGTCTCCGCGATTTAAATTGCACAGTCGAAACCGCGTGATTTTCGCCGTGTCTGAACTCTGCCTTAAAGTTAAGATAATATTGCTATATTTGTCGGCACCATAAAAATTATACCGCAAAAATATTTGTGGTTAAAGCTCATGGCCATATTATTATGACTTTTTAATGTAAACAGCTTGAAGTCATAGGTTCGATTCCTGGCGTGAAATATTGGTTTTAATGGTGCTTCTACAATGCAATGTTTCGTATTGCCTGTAGCTCAAGCACAAATAACTATCGACGTGCTAATAAGCGATTTCTCACCGTGGTTGTTTATCGTATTCGCGATCACAATGGAACATCCGTGAACACCTAATAATAAATGTCAAAATATTTACGTTTTGCGACATATAATCCTGCTGTGCAATCACATGTTTAAATTTCACTTAATTTAGCCAAATGTCAAGAAAAGCAGTCGCCATATTAATTGTGATTGTTTTAAAACTTTTTTGTATTAGATACTCCTTACTATTTTGCAAATGCAATATATTGTATTATTTATTATAAAAACGCCGATTTTTTGCCGGTAAACTGTATTTATTTTCGAGGAAAACAAAAAACAAACCGACACGAGCGTTGACTTAGAGATTACACACGCGTTGACTTATGACTGCGATAACTTAAGCACGTTCATTATTTAAATTTATTTCAACAGAGAGGGAAAAATTTTTGAGAAGGGAATATGGAAGTCTAGGCATTTACAGGGCTTATGACCTGTCATTGGCTGGTTTAAGTGGCCACTTTACACACTGTGTAACATTCACCATTCTGCCCAAGTTTGAACATCCACATTTCCTCAACTCTTCCATCTGTTGAGTTCATTGTGATCACTCAAATGCTAAGCATGTTTTTAAGCACGTCGATAGTTATTTGTGATTGAGCTACTGGGCTGCATCTAAAGCGTAAGACTTATCACCTTGCCTACGCGCAAGAGGTGACCGAGATACGCGGTGCCTTGGATGTTCCAATGCGGTGCCCTATGGACCATTAAGTGCGGATAATGATATGATGTCGATATGTGTATTGTTCGATATATATCGCGCACCCAATGCAAGACCACGGAATATCACGCACTCGATATAAAACTACAGATAATTGGACCTAAAGATTCAGATGTAAATTACAGCACTGAATACCCAGGCTTCAGAAAAGTCAGATTTAATTTTTGTGTTCTCGCCGGAAATAAAACCCGGAATCTTCCATGGGTCAGTCAAGTGACACATTTTTAAGAATATATTTTCTAAATTATGTATAACATTATTGCCCCCCACTCTGTAGCCCGGCTCTTTAAAGACCTAGGCTAGGGGCGAGAATTAATAAGGGGGACCCGTCACAATATATCTACACATGTCCCAGTGACGTCAGGAGCCTCCTTGGCCCAGCCACTGACCACCATCTACAAGGATAAGAGTAAATGACCATGATATTTTTTTTTACATTCCACGTGAGGGGATCATAGTCTATTGATCGATGACACACAGGCGTGCAATGATTTCATCTGAAATATAAAACTATGACTGCAAGAATAAAATCAGAGTTTTCCATTGCATACAATACATAATATTCTGCAAGATTGACAGTAAACGTTCTTCCACATAAGAGAAACGTCCTGGAGTATATTGACTTCGTTTCTACTATAGGGACATAAAGAAGAAAGGAACGCGGCCTATAAAGAGACCACAGGGCGTGGTAACGTCAGTCAGCCCAACAAGTCAGCTCAACCTAGTCGTGCAGCAAATCCGTTCCAGCATGTAGTCTACAATTCCTCTTTCTTTTCTAACTCATGTAGTGTCTATGCGGCTCAACTGTGGAATCATCTCCCATCCACCATCAAAGATGTTACTACATTATCTCTGTTTAAATCACGTCTGAAGAAACATCTCCTTTCTCTTCTTTAATCTCTCCTCCTTTCCTTTTTCCTCTTTCCTCTTTTTTCCTTTTTCCCATTGAGTAATTGTTTTGATTTAAGGTAATTTATAAACAAATACGTTTATTTATATTTTTATATATCTTTAGCTTTTTAATCTTTTTTTTCTATTGAATATGTTCTGTGACTTGAATTATAAAAATAAAACTTTTATTTTATTTGTTGGTTGGAAGAAATTGCCATTTGGCAATAAGCCCGCCAATGTACAAATAACGTTATGTACAAAAAGTTAAATAAATAAATAGTCCAAGTACAGTAAGTCCAACACCGTATCCAATCTGTACCAATCGCCCTAACAATTGCGCGACATAATTCCATTCATTATTAATTCGCCATATAATAAATACACATCAAACATCAACCTCGGGTCTTCTGTCGATCCAACTGGGGTTGGAGCTCCAACCTTAGACAATCTAAAACCTACACATATAACAAAAATGATCTGGGTAAGCTGCAATCGGAGTACTAATGCAGTGCTCTATGCACCAATAGGTGCGGATAGGAAAATGATGAAAGACAGGTTTTGCATGTTTTTATAAGAAAAAATGTTCTTCTAAATGTACTTTGTTAAGAATGATTATGAGTTGGACTCCCCTCTTGATAGAAATTTTAATAATTGTTTGTTCGTCATTTTGTATGTGACTATGTTTTAATTTCTCTAGTTCTGTCTCCATTACCATTCGTTCTCATCTTCCGTCTGTAAAACAAACGAATTTTATTATTTACGGTTAAAATTAAACATAACCATTCGGAACTCCCCCGAATCGTTGAGGAAGGCTATGAAAATATACAGAAACAAATCTGTTTACTTTAAATAAGAAATTGTAATGAACCGGGACGTAAAAATGGTCGGATTTCCTAAAATAATGTATTCTACGACCCTTCACATCGTTAGTTTGGAGTTGAAGTAATATGTCAGAACATTAATTAGAGTCGTACTATTTTGTATTAAATAATACGTTATACGAGTATGGCCGTTTTCACACCTACCACGCAAATCCATACTACCCGATATTTTACCGCGCTTATCCTGCAAACGCATACAAAATCTGTTACCTTTTCACACGCGTTGTAAAATGAATACGACCCGGTCTGTCAGACATAAATCTGTTGGGGTGTGCTTAATCGCAAACGATTATTATCAATATTAATAGTTCGAATAACCGAATTAGATTATTCCCGTAATCGACTTTTTATTTATGGATAATGCGTTGTTTTTTCAAAATACTTATGAAGTATGAAGAATGAAAGAAAAAATATTAATTAAAAATATATAAAATAAATATGCCTACTCTTATAATGCTTTATTGTATACACTAACTAAAAAAATACACAAAAACTTATGTATTGTACTCGTAATATTCTTATTATTGTAAAAAAATATTTTTCGGTCATTTCTGTTTAGAAAAATGTGTTTTTTAATTAGGTATTTTTTCTATTTTTTGTTATTATTATTACCTTTTTTTTAATAAAAGAAATATTCCTTCACACAGGTTTTATCAGGGGGACTATTGAGAAAGAATGGTGTATTTCTATAAAATAATTTGATAAATATAATAATAATAACGCGTAAATCAGGGAATTTTCATGTACCTAAGTTTTGCTCAACGAAGTTCGGAAAAAGGTTTCTGGAAAGTATTGACCATTCCGAATTTTAAATAAATATTAAAACACGAAAAATCGAATAGCCAATTCAAAAGTGTCGTAATTAAAAAATATTACTTAAATCTTTTTGATAGTGATAGTTATTAATGTTATTTATATAGATGGTGTAAAGTACTATGCTTTATGTTTCTTTTTGTTTTCTTACAATTTCGGATGTATTTACTATGTATGATATTATGTATTGTCACAAAAATGTCTCATTTTTATTTACGGTCCCAAATGAGGTTTTTTTAAATTCCTGGGAGTATAATATCTTAGATATGTATTATATATTTCATAAATAAAATAAAAACAAATATAAATGTATATATATATTGAAATATTCGATACTTTTGAGGCATTTTTTTCAAAACTGTAATTATTTCATATATGTAATACTGTCTGTAGCTCTGATTTAATATAAAGAAATACATTATGCTACAAAACTTTACATTTTTATATTCGTGCTTTTCTTGTCTGATAAAGTTATGGGTTTTAATATTTTTTTTTTTTTTTATATTTTTGTTTTGTCCTTAAATAGTACAAACACAATACATGAATGTGCTAATATATTAACCTATTTATAATTATTAGTCGGCCTCGTGGTGTAATGATAAGCGCATTTGTCTCCCATGCAAGAGGTCTCGGGTTCGATTCCCGACATGGTTGATAAGAAATATTTATTTAAAAAGGTGTTTTCCCACCAGAATATTTCATAGTGCCTGGACTGGTACCTGAAGCGTAAGACTGATCATCTTACCTTCATGTAACAAAAAATGATCAAGATACGCTGCGATTTGTGTACCACTGCAGTAATCTAAGCACCATTAGGTACGGAAAGGGAATGACGACGACGAATTGTTATTAAAATATATAATAATTATTAACATTTCACTAATTAAAAAAATTCTTTAAGACCACTCGAATGCAATCACTTTTTAAGAGCTAACTTATCTGCTACACACATGTTTTATCAACTAACATTCAAATGAAATGATTTTTTTTTGTTCTCTTATTTCTAATGGTCTTTCCTTAAACTCTTATTTCTGATGACGAGTTCTGTGTCTTTGTTTTCTTACTAAATGGCAGACTTACTTCATTTTTATTTCTAGTTTCATATCCGAGTTCACACTGATTAGAAAACATCTTGTTCCCTATGTTCAAAAGATTTTTTGTTCATTTTGTTTATAAACACAATTGTTTTGTATTTTGCTTTCAATACACAGGAATTTGGTTCTATGGAGTTGAGATTTGGTCTCAAAAATTGATAAATTAATTTAACTAAACTAAAATTATTTTTTCTGTGTTAAAAACCTAACATGTTTTTAAAAATTGAATTTCATATATTGAAATTGATCAGGCAGAAACCCAAAATTTAGGCAAAAGAGCAAAGATAGATATTTTTTATTTGGCTAGGTTGGCATTGATTTTTTTTACTATTTCGTTAGCTTAATAGAAAAAAACTGTATTATTTTTAAGTATTCAATATATTGTTAGCTATAGAGTGATTTAGACAAGTAAAAAAATACCGAACGTATTAAATATTTTTGATGAATTTTCATAATGTTCCTTTTATTGTAAGAAACATGACTAAATAAGTATTTTTATACACAACGTATTATTATTTAAATTTTGTTTATATGTTTTAATTCGTATATATCTTAAATCTGCTAGTTTTTATTCACAAATAAAATGATAAATTAGGAACCGTTAAGTCAAACGCACAGAAATGTAAATAAACCACGCTGCTAATTAGCGTATTATTAAATAATATCTGTCGTCTTCATAGAGATCCCATCCCGCCTGACATTAATGTATTTATTTGCTTTACAAACAATGAAAAATAATATACAGAAACATTAAAATAAAAAAATGCACTACTTATTTTTCATCAATTACGTGCAAACACTTTTAATAATATTTTACTTAAACTTAAAATACATATATAAACAAAATGAACAATATAACCCACTTATTTATAATATAAATTAGAAAGGGTAAAAATAAATAATATGCACTTATTAGTGCAGTTTTTAGTTTTCATGTAAATTATTTATTATTCGGAAAATATTGCTCTTAAATAAATACCTTTTTTTTTTTAAACTGATATAAAATATTCGATTATAATAACAGGTTTAAAAATATTCATAAGAACATCGCAAAGAGTTTTTACGAATGTGTTAGTGAAAAAGTAATGTACCGCCATTATTCGTTTAAATAAGTTTCGATAATAATATCGATTTATCGTTTATAAAAACGAATATTTATTTATATTAAAGTAAGTTTATATACACATCGGTAAAATTTATATTGAAATACATTATCACCAAACCCTTATCAGAACCTAATGGTGCATAGGCCAGTGCATTGTTAATTTGAATGTATATATGATTTAAATCATTATATAGACATAATAAAGTAATAATTGCATACAATAAACATTAACGTATGCGAGTGTATAAGTCCTTGTTTACACCTTCAACTTTAGTAAGCAGAAAATTAACTATCAACAAAATTACCAAAACAATCAAATTATACAAAAAAAAAAAGATTTTTTTTTTTTGTACAATTTGACTGTCTAGTTTTGGCTACAAAATGTTTCCCTCTTTAGGGTTATTTAACAAGTAAACATACATAATACATATATTATATATTCGGTTGTGTAAGCAAATACAGTGGATTACAAAACAGTATTTTTTATTCTCAAATAAAAATTATATATTACGATGATCCACAATATTAGATTTACAAACATCTAAAATAATACAATGACATTATGTTCATCACCATCAAACACTTATTCGCACCCAATGGTGCATAAGGTACTGGAGGTGCAAGTAATGATGTACCGCGGGAAAATTCCCGAAAGCGTAATTCCCCGGAGCAGGAGTACATTCCTCCACATACCCGAAACCGTTTTAAAGACTGTGGGTCTTCCTATCGGCTTTACTCATTCAAAAAAACAATATTTTGGTCAATAAATGAGTAGATCTTTTGAAATTTCTAATTTCGTATATTATTTCAATTCAATTTAACTTTATTACGTTCACTGCCCCTTTCACTGTGAGTTTGAAAGATTATATGGAGGGTCTTAGTCGGATATTGTCATTCATCCTTATGAACATACATGTGTATATTGCAAGCATAAATGGTAGCAAAAACGATATTTACTTGTATCGCAATAAATTCGAGATGCAAGGCGGTAAAATCTCCGCGGTATTTTACGGTAATTTTCGATAAGAAATGAATATGACGTACTAATTTTTATTTTTCGAAGATGCAACAAATACAAGTAGCTTTGTTTTAGGACACGTTACATGACAGTGAAAACCAGGTTTAGATCCATCGGGTGGTTTTCAAGATTTATTATAAGTATGGGACGTTCAAGGTCATTCGGTGTGTACTTTTTTAATTTTTTTGACAAAAAAAGTTATCATATTTTGAAACTTAACAGGATCGGTGGACATAATGCCCTTAGCCCTCCCGTGCCTAAGGGGGGTATCTGGGGTCCCCCAAGTAGCATATTTGTTCAATACCTTTTTTGTTAATCATCATATTGATTTCATTTTATGCATAACTCTACTCCATTATGTTACAAATGTATCGAAGATATTAAAATATTTTTCCGCGGAACTCTTTTAATAATAATTCACATTTGTCTTTGTTTCCCCCCCGCGCAAACAGCATGCATCACAATTCATTTGCTATTTGCTCCACAGTTTAGGGATCTTTGATACTTCGGTCAATTTCCAGTTTACGCGAGTAAGATTTTGCATGCTAAGGGTGTTTAGAAAAAAGTATTATTATGACTAATAATTTCAAATAAACATAATTTTTATACTTAGCTATCTGGATATTGCGCATTGGATTTTGAATACAAAGGTGTTTTTTGAATAATAAGTGAATTTTTTAAAATTTATAAAACCTTTTTTTACTTTACCAATCTCAAAATGAGTAGAAAAAAATTGACGGATGATGTTATTGAGCAGCTTCTAAACGATACGGATATTGAAGTGTCTTCCAGTGATGACAGTGATTTAGAGTTAGAATCTTCAGATGATGTTTCTGAAACAGATGACTTTGTAATCGAAGATTACGATGAATCTGATTATTTCGACCAGGATAGTGTTAATTTAGAAGAAAACAGCCAAAATGACGGAGAAAACGTCTTCGCTTCTAAATCGGGTTACCAATGGAGCAATATTCTACCTTCTACTTCAACAACACGTTCCCATAACATAATTAGTCCTACGTCCAAATTAACTGGAGCATCTGAAACTGCGGGGACCATGAAAGAAATATTTTTCTTATTTGTTACTCCTCAAATGATAAGTGAAATAATACGTTTTACTATAAAATATTATGAAGAAAGGGACATTACGGCTAAAGAAATAACCGAAGACGAAATGCATGCTTTCATTGGTATTTTATTGGCAGCTGGGAAAAACCGAGGAAGGAAGCAGCATTTGAGTGAAATTTGGACATCGAATAAATTATTTAAACAATTCTTTTATGCAGGTGCGATGTCACGTGATAGATTCAAATTTATTTTTACCAAAATTAGATTTGATGACAAAGCCACGAGAGAGGAAAGAATTGTACAATCAGGTCGAAAAGATGAAGCAATAAAATCTGTGTTCGAACAATTTATACAAAATTGTATGAAAAACTTTTCCCCCGGTTCTCACTTGACAATAGACGAACGCTTAGCTGTATTTAGGGGAAGATGTTCTTTTAAAGTATACATCAAAAGTAAGCCTGGGAAGTATGGTATTAAAATATGGGTAGCAGCAGATGCCGATAATGGATATATTTGTAATGCCCAAATTTATACAGGAAAAATTAATAATGCCCGTGAGGTAAATCAGGGCCAAAGGGTTGTGATGGAAATGGCAGCACCGTATTTCGGTAGTGGACGGGGAATCACAGTCGACAATTTTTTCACGTCTGTGGCTTTGGCACAATCATTGATGGTGGAGAAACTTTCAATAACAGGCACAATGCGTAGCAACAAAAGGGAAATACCTAGAGAATTCCAAAAATCTCCCACGAGGGAAATGTATTCTTCACTTTTTGGATTCTCAAAAAACATGACCCTGGTATCATATGTTCCCAAGATGAAAACTGCTGTAAATCTTTTAACGACTGAGTTTTATGACCAAAGTGTTGACAGTGGAAATAAAAAGAAACCTTTAATCATTTTGCATTATAACAAAACTAAAGGTGGGGTTGATTTAGGTGACAAAATGACAAGAGAATATTCATGCTCAAGGGTTACAAGGAGATGGCCACTCGGGATATTTTTTGACATACTCGACATGGCCGCATTAAATTCTTATTTACTTTGGTCAAAGAAATATCCGGAATGGAAAAAAATGATCGAAGTAGAAGAAAAAAAATTATTCAAAGTTTGGCAATGGAATTAGTTAAAAATAATGTGCGAAAACGAGCTGCTTCAACCACTCATCATAAGCTTCAACAAAGCGCGTTTCGGCTCTTTGAAGAGGAAACGGGAGAAAAATATTTTGTAGACCAACCATCCACTTTTTCAGCAGCAAACCCATCTAAGCAACGGGGTCGATGTAGTTTCTGTCCTCGTATATCTGACAGAAAAACGAAAATAACGTGTATTATTTGTAAACAATTCATTTGTATAAAACACAAACGAGAAGAAACAAAGTACTTCTGTCCAAACTGTTCATAAAATGTGAAATTTTACGGTTTTTTTTTTAACTTTTCAAAAATACTGAATTTACTAAATGTTATAACATATTTGTATTTAACCACTTACCGACTTTTCTACGTCCACCGGTTTCAAGACGTACCCGTCTTTTCTTTTTTGTGCAACAACTATGGTGAAGGTGTATAGTGGGTTTTGCATGTTGGTTTAATTGGTGTCCTGACGAAGAGACGGGTACGTCTTGAAAACGGTAGACACAGAAAAGTCGGTAAGTGGTTATATACAAATATTTAAGAACATTTAGTAAAATGTTTCACAGCAAAGTTAATGCTTTAAATATTAATAATACTGATTTTATTTTAATTTTGCATATTATATAAATTTTTACACGGCGTTGTTCGATTTTTGAGTTTTTATTTCTTGATTATTTGATTTTCAAGTTTTTTAATTTCATATTTTAGATTTTTTAAGGTCTCGAGTTTTTTTTTATTGTACTTAATTTTTTTAAAATCGATTTAGTGATTTTTCAAAGTTTTTTTGCCATGGAGTTACTGTGGAGTAATAGAAATTACTATTTTGTATTATTTTTAGTCGTCGTATTCTGTAAAATTGTATAATATATCTACCTATGTAACCGATAAAAGGAATTCGTGCCGTGTTATACTTTATTGTATTTTATTTGGGAAACATACCAACAATTTTAAACACATTAAGATTGAGCTGTGTGATTTTTTTTCTATATTATTTTGTAAAATATTATTAGTTTTTAAAATTAATTCAAATAAATTAACAAACACGCTGTATATGGTTTACGAACTCGCTCATCCCTCTCCCGACCGCCCGCCGTACCGCCCCTCTAGCTAGTGGCGTAATTTCAATCAGTGGTATCCAAAACGTGGCAGCGGGAGGAGCGCGCTGCCATATAAAATATTATCGCAGCAGTATTTTATGAAAAAATGTATGAATTTCGCAGAAAACTGGAAATTTTATAAACAATACCATGACAATTATAAAGACATTTTTAAAATATTTTTTTAAGACGTATTTATAGCATTTTAGCTGGGGTATTCGTAGTACCCCCTCAGGCGCTCGCGGAATTTTTTCACCCTCAGGCTCCCAAAGGTTAGTAAAACCGTGTGTGACCTTGAACGACCACCGCTCATGCCGCAATTTAAAAAAAAAAAGTTTTTTTGCTCTTAATTACGTCCCTATAGATTTAATATAAAAAATATGAAAGCCTAAGAAAATAAAATTTATTAAAAATGTTCATATATTTTTTTTCTTTGGACCAATTCTTTTCAAGATACACGTTTGAACATCAAATAGAGTTGATCGAAATAGCGAAAAAGCGGTATTTGCACTAACTTTTTACTAATTGTTTGATAGTCAACCTATCAAAAGTCATCATCATCATCATCATTCTCCAAAAGCAAAAGAAAGAGCAAAAGTCGTACGGGTTTTGGGTATGTCATAATTCATGCTTTGGGAAAACCTCGTACGGACATTTTGCTGAGACCTCTCCTCATTGTTCGACCAAAAGCGTGTAAGTGCTTCTTTTAGGTACAGTTGTCTCATATCCAGCACCTTCATGTATTGGAACAGCTGTTTTGACGGGTATGTTGGAGGGTGCCGGAATATTATTCTCAATAATAATTTAATGATGTAATCGTATGTGTGTATATGAGTACTTACATATATATTTATATTTTTGTTTTTTATTACTTTGTTGAAATTTTTACATATTTTTGAATTTGGATTTTAGGCCAGAGCATTATTAACAATTTTAAATCGATTGATAAGGTGGTTTATCAACAAGCTATCGCTTTCCTCATAAAGGTTTGAAAAAAACAATTATTTTTTGAAAATCATTGTTCAATAAGTCAACTTATATTCACTACACATTGTCACATATATGCACACCCATACATAAATACACAATATATTTAGTAAATACACACCCTCACACAATATATTTAGTCCCCCTCCCTAACATGTACAATAATACTGATACATTGTAACAAGTAGGTACTTAGCATAAATATTATTATTGTACAGTAAAAGTTATCCTCATAATGTAATTGTACACATTATATATAAATGTATATATTTGTACCGACATATTGAAACCATTGTATAAATTCTATAATGTGTTAATAATGTGGTTTTATAGTACATAAATTTAGAGTTAACTCTAATGGACCGGTGAAGTTTACATATTATATTACATGCTAAGTTTATCAATTAACTATTTGAATTTTTTAAGTACAATATTGTAAGGGAAAAAAAACATAAATGAAAGTAATTCAATAATTAAAATCGAAGTAAAAAAGTTATGTTAAAAGTTTCTAGTTAGTATTTACATAAATGGAAATAATATTAACATTAGTAAAAAAACTTACTTAAAGTAATTAAAAAGTAAGAGTTAAAATAAAAAAGAATAAAAAAACATGATCAAGTGCACAAACCATTTTTTTTAAAGGTAAAATATATTTACGTACCTACATATTTCAAGGGATTCAAAAAACCGATGAAAAGCAACTTAAAAAAAAAAAGACAGTAAGTTTAAGTTAATTTAAAAAACATCTTCAGAATTAATGTTAGGAAGATAGAAAATATCAGTCTAGTGCGTCTAGAGGGGACATGGTATGCAAGTAGATTAATTAGTTCTGGGGAATCAAATTTATTATTTACAGTTTTGTAAAGCAGGATCTGATTGAAGATATCTTTTCTGTGTGTCAATGAATCAAGGTTATGAAATTTTAAAGAAGTTAGGTATATAATTTGGAAAATACAAATGAAATTTGTATGTATATTTATATATATACATGATCCCGTAACTTCGAATCGATATTCGAATATTCGAATCGATACTTTAGGAATGAAATAGTTCCGCAGTCCCCATCCCCTTCTCACACACACAAATACAATTCTACTGACTATGCGATGTCGCATGGATACGCGCTGCACATGTGAAATGGGCCTATGTACCCACACTGCGCACATTCTTCAAGCAAAACGAAGTACGCGAAATAAAATTTCATATTTTTTAATAACGTATTCCATTAATAAAAATAAAAAAATTCTTTGATAAAATCTATACCTTATAGAATAAAACCCAAGAGTCCACTTTTTGCCATTTTGAAGTTAAAAATGCAGAAATTATCGCAAGAAGTTATTTAATATCGGGTTGTGGTCCCGTGGCTAGTGTCTCGGACTCACGGCTCAAAGGTCCGTGGTTCAAATCCCACTCTACCCCAACTTGATTACCATTTTCTAATAGTGAGTTATTTACAACTCGTTGAAAATGAGCTTCAAAATTAAATATTTGGGTAAACCATAAGAACGCAAATATTTCTTTTTATATAAAAAAAAATACATGAATCACCAACCAATAACCAAATCCACTTTCGATGAAAAAATGTTTTTTTAAAATTCAAATAAAATTTAAGGTCCACTTCAAAATACGCTATTTTAACATGTACTTTTATTATCAAAATAATCATTATTTTACATTGAAAGTTCTTTAAAGATTAGAAATATTATTTTTATGTTTCTGAATTTGCACCATCACAAAATCTTGTTTCTTGAACATTGCATTCAATGTGCCTCCCGTGGTTTATCATTCAGGGTACAGATAATTTATTTTTTTTAATCTGACAATGATCGATAAAAAATCGTAAAAAAGACAAAATCATGGAATTCGCCGACGCACCAAGTTGTACCAACATATGATAAAATATCTACCTTTAGAAATAAGATAAGAAAAAAAAAATCATTTAAATCTATGTTAAAAAAGTATGTCTGTAGCAAATAAAAAAGTTCTTAAAATGTGTGAATTGTATTTTGTACAGCGTACTGATATTGATAATTGCAATGACTTTACTTAATCATATATCTTTGGATCTCGAGATCTCTCCGCGTTTTTTCGAGCCTCAGACGGTTCCAACATGTTGTAGTCCTGTTTAGTGCTTAGTTACTGACGTAAAACGTTTACGTAGTTACCGTTTCTGTTTATGCGACACGTAATAAACACGCGACAAAGTACTAACATTAAAATAAAATCCTACATGCAAAAGAAATATGGATTTAGATAAATAGAAAATGCTCTACAGCGTGTTAAATGATCACCAGTCAACGTCACCATTAAACGACTAGATATCCAAATTTCCTTTACAAAGATGTTCTCCATCTCTGTTGAAATAACTCTCGATTTTTTTTTTATTAGTGCCGTTTGGCAGTTGCTGCGTTTCACCTCAGGACTGTTGAAGTTAAACGTCGTGGCGTTCATCATAACGCGTGTTTAATGTTGGGAAGGCAAGGTACCAGTGCAGAGTGCAGATGATACTTGAGACCGTTACAGAAATTAACCCCCGTTAAACGATAATATGTGTCTACGTTAACTGCGCTGGGATACGCCGATGATTTATTTCAAATGGCGATATCAGAATAGGCCAGTTTGGACCGAATTAGAAAACCATGTAACTCAAGTAATGAGTTTGTGTCTTAAATACATCTGAATAGTTAATATTTTAACGACTTTAATAAAACACGAATGCGCCTCACATATCTGAAAGTTGCGAATCTAGTTAAGTTCAGTAAATATTGTCGGCGAATATTTTAAACACTCTAAATTCTGTATCCAAGCTGATGAAGAATACAGAATTGCAGATCTTGAGCCCATATATCTCAAAATTGCTGAAATCGTGTCTTTGGGTGAAACGAAACGTTGTGAAGTAAGCGAAATACTTCCAAATGACCGTGTATGTCAGCGCCGAGTTGAATATCGCTCACTACCACATCCCTCTAAGTGTGCTGATATATTAGTGAATCTAGAGGAAAATACAAATACGCCATCACTATCTCAAATTAGCCTTATACACATCTACGCTATGGCAGCAAACTGAATGGACATGTTGGAGCGGCCTTCGTTGTATACAAATAACACGAAGAGATAGACCAGCGAAAACTAAAACTTGGAAATGAGTGTTCAGTCTTCCAGGCAGAGCTGATTGGTATTGAAAGTGAAATTTTATGAATACAAAGAAAAATAACTAGTCCCGCAATTATCACAATTCACAACGATAGCATGTCTGGACTGCTCGCGCTCAAATCTGTTTACTTCACGAATGCCATTATAAGCAACATTCAAAAACTTCACTATGCTTTCACCACACGAGGCATATATGTTCGATTCTGCTGGGTTAGAGCTCATGTTGGGGAAATCGGAAATGGGAGAGCAGATGAGCTAGCCAAGGCTGCTACGGTCAAAAAAGTGAGGCCGAACTTAGATGAAGTCCCAATACGCAATGTAAGATGGTCCCTTTCAAAAGATAAATCCAATGAGTGGAGAAAAATTTGTGGAGAAAAAACTGCCAATAAGTGGATCAAGCAACTTTTGAGAAGCACAGACGAGGCCAAAACATTTTGGAAGCATGAAACACCTACATATGAACTAACTCAGCCTCTCTCGGGGCATGTCCATGTGATGGCATCACTGAGCAGACTGTAAAATGTCTTCTAATATACTGTCCAATGTTTGATAGGCCGAGATGAGAGCTTGCATGCAAACTTATCACTCGGATTGCTGCGACTAATAACCTAGCTGAGCTTCTGAACTGTAATGATACGCGAAGAGAGGCTGTTCGATTCATTACAGGGACGATCGAGCAGGCTAAGTTATTTAATGGTGGTATCTAGCTCCTTTTGTTTTTTTGTGTCTAACTTTTACGACTTTATATTTTTTATCATTTGTTAATGTAATATTTCTTGAGTTATTTTGTTTATTCTGATTCTGCTTTTATTTTTATTATTGTAATCTACGCTGAAAAATGTTAAAGTCAACTGAATATAACCTAAATATTAATATATTCGATAAAACCTTGCGTATAACAAAAGCAAGGTACAAATAATTTGCAACTAAAAAAAAAAAACCTGATGCCTTATAAAATAGGCATGCGTGGTTAAGTCTCTTTCAGGAGGCATCCGCAGCACATGGCCAAGCCAATCGTATCGCCTCCGCTTGATGACAGTTGTCCCGGAGTTAGCTGCGTCCGTTCTCTTATCACTTCATTCTGCACAAAGTCAAACCACCGCTCACCCAAGATTCTCCTGAGACACCTATTCTCAATACTCAGTATTTTGCTGTTTTAGGCCCTAGTAAGGTGCCACGATTCAGAATAATTACTTAATTTTTAAATTATAAACTGTGCTTACGGATTTTTTTTATAATAAAAAACTCGAGATATACCCCTGTTTTCTTTCTGAATTGAAATATTTAAAAAATGATGAACTTAATGTCTACACATATATTTTAAATAACACATCACGTACTTCATGCCCACATATACATTATTACGTACCGCATACTTTGGTTAAATTCCATTACACACCCGGTGTGTTTCAGATAACTGTTTTGTCTTTAATGGACATGTCTACAAGACTGAACATAGACATTTATTTAGACATGTTTGTTTATTAATGTCGCCCCTGGACATACGGCCGAATGTTTCCTTCCAACTTAGCGTGATATTCGATTAGTAGATCTGTGTGATCAGGCAAAAGGTGAAAAATGAAAAGAAAACTCCAAATATGTTGATAGAACGAGTTCGGATGTAAAATATGAATTTTGTTTTTTTTTTTTATTAAATAAACTTGTTTTTAATTTTTGTTTATTTTTATTTTTTATTTATTTTGTTTATTTTGTTTATTAAGAAAAACAACAGCAATACAAAAAAATATACACAACATTATAAAAAAAAACATAAAATAAAGCCAAATCAGTTTTCCACATAAATACAATTATAAAAATCCAGTTCAGTTAAATATAATTTATAGAAGTGCATGTGTGCGAGTTTTTTTGTGTGTGAGGATGCGTGTGTAAAAAAGTGGAGTGTGGTTTTGGTAGGTATGTGAATATGTGTGTGATTGTATATGGGTGTGAGGGTAGGTTTAAGGACAGGATTAAGGATTAATATTTTAAATACTTATCATAACTTTTTTTATTACTTTCGTTATTCCCCTTTTCCACCTAATAACACATAGGGCGTATACCAATGCAACCGCAGCTATATTTTTTTTAAATACATGAAGGTAAAATTATCAGTTTTACGTTTCAGCGGTGCTATTCAGAACCGCTCTCGCTCTGGCCGTAGAAAACACTTTTATCTCGCGTATTTTGTATGTAAACGCGCTTTTTTTTAAAGAGAGCTTAGCCGCGAGAGCTTTAAGAATCCCCAGGGCTGGTATTCCAAACGCATTAACAACGCGCTATAACGCGTATTTAAAAGAAGAAAAAAAAAAAGAAAAAAAAAAAAAAAAAAAAAAAAAAAAAAAAAAAAAAAGAGAGATACACTAGATCGCGTGTTTTTCGGAAGCAAGATGCAAAAATTTTGGTAAAATACCCATTTGCAAGAACTGCTGTTCTATATTTGTTAATGAATGCTTTTATTGTATATGAATTTATTATATGATATACGTATTTACTATGCATGTATTTTATTTTTTTAATATTTTGAATCTTGAAATAGGGCGCACTTAAACATATTCCTTTACTACTCTTAGTAATACTAGCCAGAAACAAACAGTGTTCACATATCAACAACATTTTGAGTTTGTCCAAATTTTTGTAGACAAGGACTGGATTCAACTCCCTGGAAAGCTGTTTATATTAACATATTACAACAGAGATGAAGAACATTTAAGAGAAGGTAATATAGAAGTCTAGGCATCTACAGGGCTTATGACCTGACAATGGCTGGTTTAGCTCTTTAACTTTACAAACATCAACAGATAAAAGAATTGAAGGAATATATATGTTCAAATATAGGCAGAATGGAGAAAGTGTGTAAAGTGGCCACTTAAACCAGCCATTGACAGGTCATAAGCCCTGTAGATGCCTAGACTTCTATATTACCTTCTCTTAAATGTTCTTCATCTCTGTTGTAATATGTTAAGTGTTCACATATGTTGAATGTTCACAATCGTTCTACGTGACCAAACCATCTCAGAGACCCTTTCTTAATCTCTTAAAATTAAAATTACAACAATTGGAAATAGTACAAAAATGGCAATAATTGTATGCATTATTAAGAAAAACACTCAACGAGATTGGGGTAAAAAAAAATAGCAAGGGAATAGGGAAATATCACTTTTTTCTGGACATTTTTAAAGTAATAAATTTCTATGAAATACTGTTTTTTTGGTAATTATTAGTAGCATAAAAAATAGTTTTAAACTTTTAATTCCCGCAAAAACGGTGATTCTATTGACCACGCTCCTAATACGTCACGATTCATGTTTGTTTGTTTACGGCCGTTGAAATTTACGCAGAACAATACCACGAATCTTGACGTCACAACACGTCGCGTTTTTTTACGAACGTATTTTTATTAAATTTCTTTTTAACATTTATGTATGAAAACATTTCTCCGTTGTGGAGTATTGATTTTAAAAATACAATTAATTATTCTAAATCCATTTCATATATTTTTATCGGTAATGTTTCCCTATTGTGGTGGGTAAGCTTTTAAAACTTTGTTAGTTTACAGATCACTCAAAAGTCTTCTAGTTCGAGGAATATTGTTGCTCTGCGTCATTTAAGAACAGCATAATTGTAATAATTTTATTTCTTTTACACTAGATTTACTTATAATGATGGTTTATACCTAAAATAAATATGCAATCAATATGACAGTAGAACCCCAAAATATATGAAGCCCATTATTTTGAATTGAATTTCATCCGAATTTAGATTTAACGTTTTAGCCGAATGTAGATTTTAAGTTTCCTATTTTCGTCTGTTTTTTCACATTAAATGTCATTTTGAACACTTGTTCTTGAAGTCGCTTCAATACTAGAATGTCACCAGCGGAGACACTGTTTTCTTCTCCCAAGTGATAGATGTGGCAATTACCGAGCTACGCGCTGCGCTGGCAGCTGTCTGTATAAAAACGCTGGATTGCTACATTGCTAGCAGAGCCAGAGAAGCGCCGGATTATAGAGCGAGTACTGTAAATGTATATGATATGCGGTTACGCGTGAATGTTTACTGCCATTCATATGTTTTGGTTGTCGGCTTTTCCTTGAGAAGTAGGAACCTGAGCAGCCTGGCAGTACCTACCGCATTGCAACAATTCACAAATTCTATATTCAAAATAAAACGGACAGTTGTATTTCTTCTTCAAACAAACGATGGCTTCTGTGATTCGCACAATAAACTAACAACAACAAATAATATTCGTACCGCTATCTTGCTATAGGAAGTTACCGCTTAAGTGTCAGCATTAATATCATCACCGCAACCAATATCTAATCCTGATACACCAAACAGAATAAGAAAGAACTTGACATCCGCATCATTCCCGCATTAATATCTGGTGGAGCAAGGGGGAACACTTCAACACAGGTGAGTCGATTTCCATTGCATATTAAGTGGCAGTAAACGTCCTTAGTAACGTGTGTGTTGGCTGACCTTGTTGGACCATCTTGGATCTGTTCATGCGCTCTCTAAGCTATCGAGGAATTAACTTTTGCGCTTCTCTCTCGCGTCACCAATATGTTTTGATGTAACCTTTCTTTTTAAATAACCAAATACTTCATGTCCTACTGCTTTTACTTTTACTGTTATAGCGTAGATTTAATATATTTGTAGGTCTCGTGGTGTAATGGTCAGTGCATTTGCCTACCATGCAGGAGGTCTCGGGTTCGATTCCCGACATGGTTAATGAAATGTTATTTAAAAGGGTGTTTTTACACTAGAATATTTCATAGTCCCTAGGCTGGTACCTGAAGCGTAAGACTGATCACTTTACCTTCATGTAACAAAAATGTTTAAGATACGCTGCGATTGGTATACCAATGCAGTGCCCTATGCACCATTAGGTGCGGAAAGGGAATGATGATGATGATGTAAATATAAAGATTTTTTTTAAGCACATAAATTTTATGTATTACGTAATAATTTCCATCAACAAACCACAATAGGGAAATATATGATTTTTTTTCCCTTTTAAAAGTAATAAAGGTCTATGAAATACTGTCCACTAAAAAAAAATTTTTTTATAATCATTAGTAGCATAAATAATACTTTTTATTTTGTTATTTTTAATTCCCGCAAAAATTGTTATTTCATTAGCCACGCCCCTAATACGTCACGATTCATGTTTATTTGTTCCTGCCATTCAAATTTGTTTAGAACATTGTTACGAATCTTGACGTCACAACTGTCAAGGCCAAACATATTGCGTTTTTCTAGCGGCGTATTTTTTAATTTATGCATGAAAACATTTCTCCACAGTATCCTTATTGATTTTGAAAATACAATTAATTACTCTAAATCCATATCCATTTTGTCCTAGCTTTAATTTTATTTAGTTGTATTTTATTTTATTAGTGCCTGTATTAATTATAAGAAATTGTATTTACAATCGTTAGAATGGACTGCATAAGTCCGTCAAATAAATAAATAAATATAGTTTTATCGGTAATTGTAGTATGTGATATTTTCCCAATTATGACTTGATGGGATTTTCGTAATTACTCACATAACTTATATTTTCTTGTGTTGTATCGTAAGCAAATTATGTATGTATTTGTATAATATATTATATATAAATGTATCTATATCTATACAAATATAATATTATAAATGCAAAAAAATGATTGTTTGTTTGTGTTTACTTAACGTCACAACGGAGCGACCGATTGACATATATTTTGCAAAGGGATAGCCGGAGAGGTGAGAAGTAAAATAGGGTATTTATTTTTTATCCCGAATTTAAAAAAATCCACGAAAAAAATAATTTGAAAATGCGTAGGCGGGATACCAAAAAGAATATATTTGAATTTAATTGTTTGTATTTCTATAATTTATAACCAACTGATGATGATGATTTTACTAAATAAAGGTATTATTAAGTTAATTTAATTTATTTTTTTAAATTTTATTGTGCAAAAAACTTGTATTTTTTTAAAAATACTTATGTTGTATTATTTTTTTTAATTATTATTGTTTAGTTATTCTTAACTTTACTATGTTGTATTTATATTTAGAACACAAGATTTTCTCATGGTTACTGTTATATTTTATTTACAGATGTTATGTTTCTTTTTTACTTTTTGTTTTTTGTATTATATCTTCACTTATTTTTTTAGTTTTAATTGTTCTATTATTTCATACTATGTACTACATGTTTATTGTGCACTGCTGTAATTATTTCTGTAAATTATTATTTTTTGTAAAACGTTCTTAAACCGTTGATGTATAAATAAATAAATAATTGACTTGATTTATTTATGGTTAGTTTGCAAGGTTGTAGGATTTTAGATTTGTAAACAGGATATCGATGCTACGTCGCCACAGACTAACGGATCATCATATTTTTTCATAGTGATAGTTGGAGGACTGGCAATCGATACAAGCAATATTCTATCTCGAAAAAATATATTACGCCATCGCAAAATTCTTATTGATAAACGATAAAACTAATTGATTTCCTTACTAATTTCTCCCTAATACAATGCGAGCGAAGCCGCGGGTAAAAGCTAGTATTTCAGTAAATAGAATAAAAATATAGAAATTCTGGAATATCTGCGAGTCCTCAAACACCACAAAAAATGTAAACTAACGATTCTAAGAATCGTCCGTGTTGTGTTATTGTGATATGACCTTACAATATGTTTTAACAACCCTAACGCCTTTTAAAAACTATAAATAAAACATCGTGTTTAGCTACCGTGTCTGGAAATACCGTTTTTCCAATTCAGTACTTAAAAAATACAAATACAGTAATTCAGTGGCTAATGAAGCAATATTTCGACCTAAGAAGGTTCTGTTCGCGTGTTTAAAAGCAATAACTTATCACAATCAATTGATTGTTTTTCTAATTAAATTACGCTTATCTTTATCGACTTGTATGAACCAATAAAATAAAAATTCCAGTAGACTGTAATTGAATTTGATTAATTGCTTATTGCCTAATTTATTTTCTAGTTGAGGGCATAAAAAAATACAAATTGCATTCCGTTAGGCACCTAATGTCAATTTACGGGGATTCAGGAGAAATTGATACAATTTATATATTTTAGAAAGACGCAGATGAGGTGTGCTCAATATTATTGTGTCGTGGGCACATTTTTTATTTATTTATATATTATTATTTATTAGCTTGAGAAGAATATTAGGTATAAGGTGGTTCGATTTTATAACCAACGTTGAAGTCCGAGAACGGACGCAGCAGCCTCCTATAACGAGCGACTTGAGGATGCGGCGGTGGACCTGGCTTGGACACTGCGCCTCAGGAGAACCTAAACCAAAGTTGCCTCTTCTTTAAACCTGTGGGCTCACGCCGTCCTGGAAGGCCGCCAACGACGATCTTTGGACTGTATTCGGCGGAATTAAGGGGCGCTGGATTGACGTGGGAAGAGGCAAACACGCTGGCTGGCGATAGGGTCTCCTGGAGACAACTGGTGATGTCCACATGCTCCACTTAGGAGCGGATGAGGAAAAGAAGAAGAAGAATGATTTATTTTACGGCACAAGTGCCTTTTAAAATATAACAACATAATAATTTAAATTACAAAAAACTAAATATCAATATTAAACATGGGTATATCACAAGAAAAATAAAAATAGCATGAATAATATATGTTTGTACAAGAATCTAGGATGCGCGGTGGTTTGACTTTGAATGAAGTAATAAGAGAACGGACCTAGCAAACTCCGGTGACAACTGTCATCAAACGAAGGGGATACGGTTGGCTTGGCCATGTGCTGCGGATGCCTCCTGAGAGCCTTAACCACGCATGCCTAATTTACACGGCATCAGGTTCTTGACGTCCTGGACGTCCTCTGATGACTGTTCGTCGTTTCAACAAAATATGGTTAAATATTTTGTCTTTGTATTTAAAAATAACATCCACCATTAAAAAACACATTGTTTAAATTATCTCTTTAAAAAAAATCTAAATGTCACTTAACCGATATTGCCGGCGCAACGACGATATTCATTTTTACAATGATTTGATTTTTATAACTTACATTGCTAGTTTTATTACGATGCTTATTTTATTGGTATTTTGTTTATTGTTTTTATTGCTTTATTAATAAATGGATATTTTACAACAATAAAATTTTAGTAATTTCAATTGTTAATTTCACTTAAATTCGTACTTTATTCATGTTTATATGTGTGTACAAGATATTTTTATATTATTTTGTACACTTGCCAAACACAAGAACCTGACTCTTTTTTGGCAAGTTACAACCTGAAATGTTCTATTTTCTATTTCTATGTCTAATAAATATAATAATAAAAAAAAATAAAAATAATTGATGAATTAATTTTTACAATAATTTCATTCCAATATTGATCAATTACATTGTTAATTTTTTTTATATATGTATTTTACTAGTGTTGTAATTGAGGAAATATAAGTAGTGCCTTTTTTATTTGAGTGTTTCTGTATATTATGTTTTATTTTTCATTGTTTATAAACCAAATAAATAAATTGTTTTCTATCTCTTTCGTAATACGTTAATCAAAAAGGATTTCAATTTATTTTCTCTAGTTATTATTTTTTAACGCAACGATGTTTGCTGCACCAAATACTTGTGATTGACAAACCCTGATGTAGATGGATCGATAAATATAATCTGATTCGACAAAGATATCGATCTTTCGGTCTAAACACCTTTATCGCTTTTACCCAATACCCTGTTACTCCCCACACTGAGATATATGGCGTGATTAAATAATTGAATCGGTTATTTATTACATTTTACTGCTTCTAAAACAACCGCCACATTTTCAAATGGCCAAATAACGAGCTCTTTGATACTAAACGTATGCATTATAATTAACTACGCTACATATTATACCTAATACACCTATATACATAAATACATTTAATTTATTGATCATAATATCGTAAGCAAACACAAAACAATATTTTTTCTGTCGTATCCACGTCAAAATCTTTACACGTACGTACGTTTTTACGCTTGCGTAATCTGCCAGTCTAGAAGTAATTACATTTTAGTTACATAAAACTTAAGTATATTTTCAACATTTATAACTTTAAAAATTATTGTTTATATCTAATTTATGTTTTTTTATTATTACGCGATTAAAAAAAACATTTGTTTTAAAATGGCAAAATTGCATGATTTCCTAATTATGCGTTCGTTTTACCCGACTACAGTCATCCAGTGTCTTCTTGTTCTCCCTGTCCCTATATCCCGGTTCATCCAAGGTCAGGGCTCCTCATACGCAAACACCAGGATCTTCTGTCTGGGTTGTCACAATTGGAACATTCTGTGGTGCCAATTTCTTCTAAATAGTAGACCACCTCGTTCTGGAGGTCTGCCTCTACCACTAGTTTTAGCTGGGATGTTCAGCGCTCTTTTTACTGAATAGTCCGCATCTCTTCGCATGACGTGACCATACCATCTCATCCTGCTTTCATTTAGTTTTTCAGCTATATGTGTCACTTTGAACGCCCCTCTGATATACTCATTGCGGATCCTGTCTGTGTGGCGTGTTACACCACCTGCCCGGCGCAACATTTTAATTTCAATTGTACGCAACTGTTGTACGTGCTTTTTGGATGCTGTCCAGAATTCTGCAAGTACAACATTGCAGGTCTTACCACTGTTTTGTATACACTGAATGTTACACAGTGTGTAAGGTAAATACTTAAACTAGCCAATGCCAGGTCATAAATACCGTAAATGTCTTATTGTTATTATTTTTCGCATCCTCTCTTTAGTGGACTATGTGGACATCCCTCCTCTCCAGGAGACCCTATCGCCAGCCAGCACTCTCTCATCCTCTCACGTCAATCCAAGTCAAGTTCCGTCAAATGAAGCCGAAAGATCATCATCAACGGCTTGCCAGAACGGCGGGAGGCCGCAGGTGTAAAGGAGAAGAAGCTTGAGTTATGGCTTACCTTAAGCATTTGCAACACGTGTCCAGCCCGGTCTACCGCCGCTCCCATGAGAGTGTCACCCGTATGTCTTACTAAAAAAAATGGTTTCTCATTCTCATTTTTCGCGCCTCAAAACTGAACCGATTTCGATTCATTTTATTGAATAATATCAAAAAGAAATAAACTGTGTTGGTAAGCTTAGCTTTTATTAAAATATGTTATCATGTTTGTATACCGTTTGCTCGAAGACGGCAGATAAAACTAGATGTTTTTAAGGGTTTTTGGAAGTTCCAGCTCCTATAAAAGAAAACTTATTAAAAAAATCAACCAATAGGGCCACGCCATAATCCAGGGAGGAAAAACGGGAATACGTTCCTATGAAAAAAAGTCAGGCCACGTATCCTCTTAATACGTTCATTATCACGTTTAATCTTTGTATTCTCACCGGAAATCGAACTCAGAACCTTCCGTGCGTGAATCAAGCGTTTTGACCGCTAATAATTTTAATTAGTTATGTTAAATAGCAGGCGAAGAAAAAATATCGATTCACTTAAAACTTCATCGGCCTGGACACAGAAAACATCTTACATATAAAATCAAAACAATACCCTGTTTTTAGATAAGTTTGACAAAGCACAATCGTCACGTTGTGAACCTACTAATTTTTTCAAAATGTTATTTTGACAATCTTACCAAGATAAACTTTGTACACTATACCTTAAATCACTTGAGTTTTGATTTGTTTGGCTTTTAACTTTGTTAAAAATCTTATATCACGATAAATCATTGAATATACGGAAGCAATTGTCATGCGTTATTAAATAAGACTGTTTACAAATCAAAGCCTCAAACAGTTTTTCAAAAGGAATTACATTTATAAAGACCTCTTTTGTAAATGATGTTACGTTATTTACGAATCAATCAATTGAAGAAATAACTACAAAAACTGTTTTTTCTTTAATCATGGATTGATTGGATTAATAAAAAAAGTTGATTCCATATAAACTCATTATAAATAATATTTATTTTAAACAATAAGTATGTCGAAACACACAAAAGAATACATTTCGTTTTTTATTTAGTGTTTGCTATTAGGAATTTCTGTTAGGCGAGGAAATAACTTATTAAAAACCGATACAATTATGCAATAATAAATTTCCGACATGTAAAAATTCGACATATTTTTCTGGATAAAAAATCATTCATCGATTTATCTTAAAGTTTACTAGGCGAGGAATAAAAAAACACACGATTCAATATGATTCCACTTCTAACAGAGTTTTCAAGTTTTAAATGGAATATTGAAATCTAGGCGTATACGGGGCCTGTGACCTGTTATTTGCTGGTTTAAGTGATCACTTGACACACTGTGTAACATTCACCATTCTGCTTTGGTTACTTTGAAATATGAAAATAAATGTATTTACTATTTGTCTGGTACTGCGTAAGATTGATCAAATTGTTTTCATGTAATTTATTATTATTAGGTACACTGTAATTAGTAAACCTATTGAAATTGTTGAAGAATGGACCAAGTGGACTGTATTTTTATTAAGGAAGGTTGTGCAACTCCACTAACCTGCTGATGATGAGGCGTGATGAGTGCTGGAACCTGGCTGGTGAAGCTGGCGGTCGTGAGACGCTGACACAGCTTGTATGGAGCTGGCGGTCGAAAAGGACGCTGGCACAGCTCGCTTGATGATATATTTTGATGAAAGAAAAGCACTTCACTCGGTTGATGTTATTTGTGTACTGATAATATAATGTTTATTCAGGCACTCACACGTAGAATTATTGTTACATTGAGTGCGCTAGGAAATGGGAAGGACGGGCAGGTAGGTATAGATTAGTTAAACTCTGGCGAAAACTTGAATACTTGTTTAAAACTAAATTAAATTTGTGCCGTCATAATAAAAAGTTTACTTACTTAAAGTACTTAGTATTAAATTTTTAGCGAGTGAAAGCTCATGCGAAGAGCATGCGTGATCTGATTTTTTTTTCGTATGAACATATTCTCGTATTTTCTCCCTGGATTATGGCACTAGAATAATGATTTTTTCACAAACTATAGATATCCACTATTGGCTTGTTCATATATATAATGTTAAATAGTCGTTTTTTGGAGCAAGAAACTTCCAAAAACCCTTCAAATACGCCTTCTTTTATCTGTCGTCTTTGGACGTACAATATACAAATGTGATTACTTTAACAAAATATTTATTTTTGATACTCTTTCTTTTTAAAAATCTAAATCGGTTCAATTCTGGGGTAGGGATAACAGGAATACGAGACCTCGATTTTGTTATATTTAGTTAGGTATAATCAGTGCGATGTGCAGTTGTCTTTTTTGAACAGTATTTGTGGGAACATTTGCGAAAGAATGACGGAAAAATATTTTAATACCTATCCATTTAATCCTCTCAAAGCCTAAATTCTATGTTCGAAATTCGAGGTTCTAGCTTCCAGCGGTAGGCAGTAAGTAGAAAAGTCACCTGCGATCTATCTTTAGTCTGTGGTATAGCCTTTCTGACTAAGCTAACAAGCTACAAGCTTCAGTCAGATTCAGATCTTCGGAGAGGAGGGACGCTCTCTTTTGTCTGTAATCCGGTCAAATAACTTTTACGTAATCTTGAATTATTGTTAATCAAATATCCTGTTATATACGTTCTGAAATTAATAAAATAGGTTCTAAGACTTTCTCGGTAGAGTTTTTACTATAAATAAAGTAAATACATTAATTATTCATAAAGTGCTACTCTGACTGAATAACTTTATTTGTATCGTAGGGATATGTATAAATTATTAATGTGTTTGTGAAAAGTTAATAAAGTTTATCTATTTTATACGAACTGAATAATAAACAAAATATATGTTGTCAAGCAGATATGAAAACAAGCAGGATTTATATCAGTAGATGTGTTGTGTTTGTTTAAAAAAGTGATCAAGTAAATTGGAGTTGATGTTTTTTTTATAGCTGCTTAGGTAAGCAATCTTCTAATTAGTATTTTTTGTTCGATCGATTTAATGAAATCAAAATCATCAAAATGAATAAAGCTTTAGCTAATCTAGGAATACTAAAGCGAGCAAGCTGTTTTTTTTATCATCTTATCGCTTAGGGCACATCAAAGGTTTTTAAACAAGTGAAATGATGATGAAAATATGTTAAACTAAACTAAGAATATTAATTTCTATGTATCAAAATGATAAACTACTAGCTTTTACCCGCGGCTTCGCTCACGTGGTAATAGGGAGAGATTAGTTGCGTAATTGATTAGTTTGGTCATTTAGCAAAAAGATTCTTCTTATAGATATACTTTTTCAGGACATAAAGTAGCTTTTATCGATTGCCGGTCCTCCAACTATCGCTTTGAAAAAAATGTACGATCCGTTAGTTTGTGGCGACGTCGCATCGTTATTCTGTTCACAAATCCAAAATCTACCAACAAAACCAAAATGAAAACCTAATTAAACTAACCATAGATAAAAGAAGTCAATTATAGAAATTGAAAAAAATTCATTTAAATTGATTATTTTTAACATACCTTACCGCCTTCTGGTTTTCAAAAAATCTTGCTAATGGTTGTTATAATATATATATATATATATATATATTTAGTTGTATTTTTTTAATTCGGAATAAAAAATAAGGGTCCTGTAGCTCAATCACAAATAACTATAGACGTGCTTAAAAACATGATAAGCATTTGAGCGATCACAATAAACAATAATGAACATGCTTAAGTCATCGCCTTCTGGTTTTCAAAAAATCTTGCTAATGGTTGTTATAATATATATATATATATATATATATTTTAGTTGTATTTTTTTAATTCGGAATAAAAAATAAGGGTCCTGTAGCTCAATCACAAATAACTATAGACGTGCTTAAAAACATGATAAGCATTTGAGCGATCACAATAAACAATAATGAACATGCTTAAGTCATCGCAGTCATAAGTTAACGCGTGTGTATTCTCTAAGTCAACGCTCGTGTCGGTTTGTTTTTTGATTTACTCGTAAATAAATACAGTTCACTGGCAAAAAATCGGCGTTTACTATAAAAAATAATGCAATGTATTGCGTTTGCAAAATAGCAAGGAGTATCTTATATAAAAAAGTGAAAATTAAATTGCAATTACTATGGAGTCTGCTTTTTTTGACATTTAGCTTGCCAACATGATAATAGCATGATAAATAATAAATAAATAAGTAAAAATAGCAATTTTAGAATATTTTCCATATTTAAACCGGTGAAATTCAAATATGTGATTGCGCAGCAGGGCGCGTCGCGAAACGTAAATATTTTGACATTTAATATTATGTGTTCACGGATGTTGCATTGCGATCGCGAATACGATAAACAACCATGGTGAGAAATTGTTGTCACGTCGCTTATTAGCACGTCGATAGTTATTTGTGATTAAGCAGCTGTTTTACTTCTCACCTCTCCGGCTATCCCTATGCAAAAAAATATGTCAATCGATTGCTCCGTTGAGGCGCGAAGGACACACAAACAAATACACTTACACATTTATAATATTAGTATGGATATAGTTTTATCAAGAAATAAATATCTACAAAAAAATATTAATACAAAAAAAAATATATTTTATTAAGTGCGCAGAGTTTCATTGTCGCCGTTATTAATATTGGGTGATCCCGTGTCGGTTGGATATGTTCCGACATTTCGGCTACCATTGCAGGAGCCATCCTCTTCGAGCCACCATTGCACGATCCTTTTAACCGTAGATTCTGCATAAATCCAGAAAGTACGGTGCACGAATAATAAGACAGGCAATAGAACCACATAGACACCAGAACAATATAAACAGAGACGACGGGCTTAAATTCAACGCAAAACGGTTCCCGGCACTACACACGACTAACGGCAAAATGACACCAAATATATACTGCCGACTATGCCAAATATTTTTTTACAAACAACACATAGTTTATGCTGGCAATGGCTCCTGCACGGTAGCCGGAACAGGATAAAAAAAAGACGATACATATTGATATATTCCTATTCAGGAGCAAAACTCAGTCAGTATTATTATTTCAGTAAAATGATTTTAAAATAAACTATTTTCCCTATATAAACAACAAATTGGGTGTTATATGTGTCAGTCAAAATATTTATTATTGGAGTGAAAAATGACATCCGCCTAATTTCATTGGATTTGTTGACGACTTTTATAAAAAATAAACATTTGTTTCAGACGGTAGTTCTTTCTTGCCAGATAATACCCAAAATCACGTCTTTAAAATACTCAGAAATTAAACCGTTATAAACAAAAATTATACATGTTTAAATATACATATAATCTTATATTAACTGGAAATAAATTATAGGTTGAGACTTGTAAAAAAAAGCAGTTGGATGTAAAAAAAAAAAATCTATTATGTAGCTTCTTTCAGCCCCGTGGTGTAATGGTCAGCACGTTTGCCTACCATGCAAGAGGATATGAAATAAATGTATTTATATTTTTGAAATAAAAAAATAATATTTGCGTTCTTATGATTTACCCAAATATTTAAATTGGAGGGTCATTTTCAACGCGTTTTAAATAACTCACTATTAGAAAATGGGAATCAAATTGGGGTAGAGTGAGATTCGAACCACGGACCTTTGATCCGTGAGTCCTAGACACTAGCCACAGGACCACAACCCGATTAATTTAAAAGGGTGTTTTTCTACTATAATATTTTATTGTCCCAGAACTGGTACCTGAAGCGTAAGACTGATCAAGATACGCTGGAATTGGTGTAACAATGCAGTTCCCTATGCACCATTAGGTGTGGAAAGGGAATGATGATGATGATGATATGTAGCTTCTTATGATCCCACTCCAAGGAGGAGATTTTATTTTGTCCGCAGCCGCTCTTAATACGCATTTAAAGATACAATAGAGCTACTCTCTTAATTTTTTTAAGTTTAGAGATTCGCGTTCTTCCTACTCTGCGTTTTTCTTCAACTTATCTTTCTAATATGATACTTTTATTTCACACTTCTCTCTCCGCATAAAATATCCAAAGCAGGAACTTTACTCTGGCTTTGCTATCTTATTGTACTAAGTATTCATCTTCATTCTCCCATGCGTATTTTAATACTTTTCATTTCGAGTTCTTATTTTATTATCGATCTCAGCAAACAGGTGTTTAAATAATAAGTTAAATCAGCTTAAACATACCTGTTAAGATCTTCTCTCTAAAAGAAGACGTGGCATGATAAGATAAACCAAAAGTCTGCTCATATCAAAAGCATACACAACCGAAGATATTATATCCATTATAAAAGTTTATAAAGAAGAAAAAATAAAAGAATTTGAGATTAATAGACACTCAGATACCAAAATAATATTAAAATTCCGAAATTCCACACAAGTCATGGTCAAAATGGCTTTGTCTTCAAAGGTGTAAAAAATTATAATAATCTCCTCAGTCAACTAAAAACAATTAAAAATAATATATCAATAAATAAATTTAAAGTAAATCTAAAGAAATTTTTTGAACACGTGTAAAAAGTGCATTAAATGATAATTAGTATGAATGTAAAATAAATATTATGTTTTTTTTTTATATATTCGGTGTTTTTTTTTTCCTCATATACTCGTATTTTTATTTACTTTTCATTTTAATTTTAACTTTTGATTTCAACTCTTAATTTATACTTATTCATATATTCATCTACTACCTGCGTCTAATTGATTATTGTCGGTTGTGAATTTTTACAGAGAAATATAAATGTTCATGGAAGCAGAGAGAGAGGGAGGAAAGTAGAGTTGGAGCTATACAATGTCTTCAACCTTTTATGCACTTTTTATTTAATATTCATATTTTTACTTTTTTAGAATTCAATTATTTTTCCCCTCTCCTCCTGCATTCATAATAAATTAGCGTGAAATCTGTAATTGGTCTTACTGTTTTTATTTGTTCTTTTGTACCTTGTATTTATATAAAGACTGTATGATTTCCTTGATAAATAAATAAATACGTATTCAAAATTATATAAACTCTTATAAATAAACAACTACAACAGTCACTATCCAAGCACAAGAGTTAGTATCTTTTTTGGAGAGTTACAGTGATAACATTTACTAGATGTATAAAAGTAGATCTGAATAGAATTTTAAAAAAACATGTACCTTTTATGAAATTTATTAATTTAAAAAAACAATTAAAAAAAACAATTTAAAAAAAGACCATTGCTGACAAGATATATGAATGTAAAATAAGCTAGATATGTATGTCATCCTCTGCCAACCCTACGAGAAATAGTGCGATAGTAGTAGAAGAAGTAGTTAATTACAGCTTTGCTTAAAATGTTTATTGCTACCGTTTTTTATCAGATAAGCATTTTTTGCGTTTTTTTCGTGTTATTAAGACTCACCTCTTAAGATATTCGTTTCGGTTCTTTGTTTGGCCTTCGTGAGTTCTTGAAGAGCACTCGTAGAGTAAAGCTGAAGAAGGTTTTGGGTTCCACTTCTCCGTTTACATAGAAATCTCATTGTTGAAGATATCACAATATTATTTTGGGGACGCCTAACAAAGTGAAATTATATGTCAAATCATTTTCTAATCGGAGTCTTTAGTTTTTATCGAAATACTATTGGATGGCATTCGACGAAAAAAAAAGAGATTTATACTATATAATTTCTATAACAGATAATAAATTCGATTAAAAAAATCTAAAATTTTATAAATGCACAAGATTTATGATCATCAGTATTTTGTATAAATTATTGGTATTCAAGTGTAGGTAGACTGAACTAAATTATTTTACCTAATAGCTAATCGTCATTTTCTTTAATTGTCAATTTATTTTTGCATCACTGATATATAATGCTTTTTTAATAAAGACCAGAACCTAATAAAATATGAAAACCCGCTGTACAACGAACATTAACTTTAAGGTACTTACCTCAAAGTAAAACAGCCTTTTTCCAGAGATGTTTCGCGGTATTGGGCCCAAAGTTTTTTAATATGTTACAACCTGACATAAAGACGTCTATTAGTTGCAATGTATATAAGAATATGGCAAGCAGGTGGCCAAAATACAGACCTTTTAATATCATGTGAACTGTTTCTTTGACATAATATTTTGTCTGTTTTAATTTGAATTATTTTTCGTCATTTTTATTTATTTTTTGTACTTCATAGTTAGGTTTCAATATGTATAGTATAATTATTAGTGTCAATTTTTATTGTTTTATCGTAATTCAATGAAAAAATGCATGTCACAAAAAAAGTCATACCTTAAGACAGGAAATTCTTAGCAAGAAACTCTGTACGTATAAACAATGATAAAAAAAAACATTCAAAAAGAGCGAAAATGTTGTTAAAACTTCTCAAATTAAACTCCTACTACTAATACTACCATCACGCCATTTCCCCGTAGGGGTAGGCAGAGTGAATGGACCGCCACACAAGTCTATCCTGGCATATATTCCTGGCTTCTTCCACATTCATACATCTTGTCATACATGCCCTTGGGTTCTGTCTGCTTTTGACATGACCAGACTTAAGATTTTGGTTTATCTGATCATGCCACGTCTTCCTTGGTCGTCCTCGTCTCACGTTGCCGTTCATTTTCACCAGATATACTTGTTTTACCATTTTTTCGTCGTCCATTTGTTTTAAATGACCAAAGCATCTCAGAGACCCTTTCTTAATCTTACTAGTTATACTTGACTTACACTCTTGCCTAATTTCATCATTTGTAACCCTGTCATACATTGATTTCCCACACATTTGTCCAAGAGATTGCATTTCAACCGCGTTCACTCGGCTTTCATCCTTCCTCAAATGAAATGAATTATCCTAAAAAAATTATTAAAATAAAAAACTAAATCCAATAATCATATTACAACAGAATGTAATTTTACTATATGAAATACATGGCAATCCGTTAGACTGTCTATTGTTATTAAATATAAAACTTGGCGGTTTTACTTTGCAATATTTTATTGTTTTATATGGTATCTGAAACCGTTATATAAAAGATAATCGAGATACCTCGCATTTGATTTACCGATGAACTGACTTTTGCACTATCGGGTGCGGATGGATGTTATAAACCCAGCTAATAAAACCACAATTTAATAATTTATTTATTTACAGATATTTTGATAGTTAAAAATGTGTAAATACAGTCAAAATATACCATTTAATTTGTTATGGAACAATGTTGTATATTATGTTAATATTAAATTAGCTGACTTCGAAATTAATTTAATATTATTTGCATAGTTACACAATATTTATTTTTGATAAATATTTGCTAATCGAAGTACTTCACAGTGGCATGTACTTAAGCTTACTGTTTTTATATTATGATTTATGTTTGATTTACTCAAGTCCGTAAATTAGTGGCTAGGAAAATCCTGTTTGATTTTTAATGAACCTTTGACATTAAAAACTATTTGTTACATTCTTTTGTATTTATTTAAAAACTATTTAGCAGCTATTTATTACTTAGGGGCGGGCATATTACTAACTTACTCAGCCTTTTTCTTGAGTCCAGAGATGAACACTTAATTGTCAGCGGTTACCATTTGTCACTTTGGACCTGCAACTCTTCCGATGTCGTCGAACTATCTGGTATGGGGCCTCCCTACGTTTGTGCGTCCTGTTCGCGGCCTCCAGTCCATCACTTTTTTTGTCCATCTACCGTCTGACTTCTGAGAAACATGACCCGCCCAATTCCACTCCAGTTCTTTTTCCCACATCAGTAAATTTGGTATTTTTCCTGATCCACTGATTCGTCTTGCGAGATACGGAGTACGCATGCGTCGAACACTTTTTTCTTTAGGTGTCAATACACTACTTATAGATTTCATAATATTGGACAATTTTGCGGTCGTATTGCCAAGGCAATTTCTTCACATCTTCCCAGACCGTTCAATTTGAGAAAATCAGTCGTATGTGGACACATTGTAGGTATATTGTAATGTTTTCATTGTGAAACAAAATATCGATAAATATTTTTTAGAAATAGAAATTGACTAAATATCTACACTACACTATGAAGAAAAGGGGGTAAAGAGGGAAGAAATTAAAAATCTTAAATATTAAGAAAGTGACATTTCAATAGTGATTTGAATGTGAATAAAGAAGAGGCGTTTCTGACATGAATGGGTAGATTATTCCACAGTCGCTCCGCTACTACTGTGAAATGTAAAAAAAAAGTTTTGAAAAATAGAGCGGTGAATGGGTATTGAAAGGGTTCTCTCGTTACAAACCAAATAGATGCCCATGCTGTGATAGAAGTTGGAAGAGCTCTCTCAGATAAACCGATAAAGGCTACTCTCAGTTTAAAATCCTGCAAAAGGAAATCGAGTGAAGATAAGTCAATTTTATTTTATTTATAGTATTTTATACGCCCAGCGGAATTTTACGTGACAGGTACAAAATAACAATTCAAGCGTTTCATTATAAAAATTAATATGTAGGTCTAATAAATATGTATCTAAGAAATATATTATTTTATTTTATATATATATATATATATTATATATAAGTATCGAATTACTTTATGCTTTTTAGATATCCGTAAATAAAGATAAAATATTAAGTAAAAGTAGGTAGGTACATAATTAAATATTGTGTTTAAAAAAAATACTTTTAGGCAAAAAAAAGTAATCAGTAGGTATTGTTTAAGTGTAGGTAAGTAAAATACAAAAAGGCAGTGATTTTTACAGCATTCAAATAATGTAAGTTATTTGGATTTTATCGCCGTAAGAATTTTAAATCTAAAAACTGAAAATAGAAAACAAAACACATTAATTTCTCTATACGTTTCCAAACCGGCGTAGCCTGACGATTGGAGAATTTACATCTGTCTACCAGGAGCTATTTCAATTTCATAAATATGAATTGAACTGCGTTCGTTTGGACATGTAGAGTGAATGGACAGCGAAAGAACGGCTAAAAAGATTTATAATGCGAATTTTGATAGATGCAGAAAAAGAAGAAGACCGCCAAAGACATAACATGCCCAAATCCAACAAACACTTCGAGATGGACATGTCAATAGTCAGAATAATAAGCGTGCGTCTATTAGATGTATGCATGTAGAGAAAGCGAGGTCTGTATGCAAATACGAAATAAAGCGTCGTTCCATCGTTTATTTAGCCACTTTATGAGTTTATTATATTTTTTAAAAAGCCCGAATGGATAGAACGTCACATCGTCACAAACAGAGCTCTCTTTATCTACATTTATGCATCTTCTAACGCCCGCACGGAGATTATTCCGGCTTTTGACAATCTTCATCACGTTTAGTATTGAATTTTATTGAATTTGGTCATGCCACGTCTTTCTCGGTTTTCTTCGTTTTCTGCATCCATCAAAATTCGCTTACTCCTAAATCCTTTTACTTCGTTGTCCATTCGTTCTACATGTCTATGAGTTATATATTATAATGGTATATTATCAACGCACCTGGGATGGGAGAACAAAAAGAGAAGTCGACTGCCGCATACACCAAGCAAGGCTTGCGTTTAACAAAAAATCAAAGATTTTTGAGTCGAATAATATAAATTTAAAACTTCGCAAGCAACTTGCTTAGACATCTGTATAAAGCATATTGATGTACGGTTGTGAGACATGGCGCCTTACCGAAAGAGATAAAAAAAGACTAGAGGCCTTCGAGATGTAGTGCTACAGAAAAATATTAGGAATTTCCTGGAGAGACCACATAACTAATGATGAGGTTCTCAGCAGAATCGTAGAAGGGAGGCACCTAATCAAAACGTCCGGCCACATTATACACCCATGAGGCATCACATGAGAATTAGAGAATAATGATGATTTATAATAATTTCTATGATACAAATAAAGTGCTATTTTCTAGATGTATGTGTAAACATAGGCAGGGTAGTTAAATTAATTCGCCGAAAACTAATTATTACCGAAGTACTTAATTTGTTTTTTATGATATAAAATTTCGTGAGAAAAGCAATTTGAAACGTGAGAGTAAATAAATATAAGTAACTTTACATATACAAAAACACACGTATATTAGTATTCTGCTTGAATACTTGAGGAATGGATTAGTGTTTATTTACATACGTATTCATGGTATAGGGTGAGTATGTGTGTATGTATATATCATGCACCTTTAATACACGTAGGTTCTATAAAAAATGTTAAGTCACATCCTGTTACAATATTTCAATACTGGGTTTTTTTTCTAATTGTTCGCCTTTTGACCAATACCAAACTTAAAATACGGTGCACTTTTTCAGAGATTCGATTTCCAAGTGGTTTTATTTATTATTATTATATTTCGTATGTTTTGAAATGGTCATGTGAAACATATAGATTTCTAAAATAATATACTATATATTGTTTAAAAGTATTGTTTATTAGTATATTTCAAAAAGTATTTTTTTATTTCTTTCGATTTAAAAAGTGGTACTCTTAATTCTTTTGGTAACTGATTAAACTGTTTAAAAGCTACGTGTTGCATGGACTAACACAGCACCAAACATCTTTGACTTCACATGCGCCATATGAATTTTGTTTTGTGATCGGGTCCCGTACTGATGGACGTTTCAATTCAATTAAAAATAATGAGTTGAGGTGACACGAGTTTTGTTTCGAAATATGCGTCATTAACATTTATTTTCAATAAAGCATCATAATATTACATAGTCTTCTTGCCGGCATTTTAAAAATTAATTAGGGTCAATATTTTTTTACAATTTTGGTACACATAATTTTACAGCGATTGTAAGTCACCATCGATCATAAGACGCACCCCGAATTCAGTCACAAAAATTCTACGAAAATACGGTTGTAACATATTTTTATTTCCCATTATCTTTGCAGATACATTAAAAAAATAAAACGATTTTTTTTAAATTTTTTATTTTACATAAAAAACAAATATTTGAGTTCTCTTGTTCTATCGAAATATTTGAATTTTAGAACCATTTTTTGCAGTCATGCATAACTGTGTTCGAAAATGAAAATCAAGTTGTGGTAGAGCGGGGTTCGAATGTCGGACCTTCTGGCCCCGAATCCATGACACGGGACTGCAACCTATTTTAATTAAGATAAAAAAACAAGAAATACGTTTTTAAATTGTAAAGGCAAAGCCAAATTTCATTGATCATTTCACCCTTCACGCCTAATGGTGCATAGGTATGCATTGGTACACCAATCGCTGCGTACCTTGATCAATTAAGGATGATTGATCTTACGCTTCAGGTGCCAGTCCATGGACTTCTAATGATTCTAGAGTAAAAACATTAAAACATTTAAATCGATGTTTCATTTCGATCATGTCGGGAGTCGAAAACAAGACCATTTGCATGGTAGGCAAACGCGCTTACTGCGACCATGAGTAATAATGAAAATTAATGAAAATATATACAATTTGTAAGTGAGCATTGGTATCATTATTCATATGTACCCTCAATTATAGAATTCCACAATCTTACAGTACAAAATACATCATATTATATAAAACTAGTTTTTAGGCATAAGACGATGTTTAGTATACAACAGCATTTATATAGATTGCATAAAAATTCTTGGATTCGTCGCGCGTCGTTGTATAAGTTTTCATAAATCGTTGCATAATTCATAGTGAATTTCATCATCCAGTGCCCGAAATTAAGGAACATCCTTATCGTTTCAAAGGTAAGTGCATTTCCGTGCTCCATTCCATTCTTCAAATATTTCCAACCTTTTAGAAAATTAAATAAATAGATTTTTTCGCTACAGTCCGCTTTTTGTTAACAGACGTTGCGTTTACTGCATCATGCATGATGCATATGTCCTATAATTTGAAAATTAAAACACAGGAGACCAAAATGATCAGAAGGACGTCCCATAAAATAAAGAACATATGGTCACCCTGGGTGATACAATATACAATACACTGTATGCAAATGTACAGTATTTGTATGTGTGTGGTCTGTGATGGTCCCAGGAGATATCTTCTATTATGAGGATTAAACTCTTATTTATAATGTTTAATTTATAATATTGAATTTACAATTTAGTGTTTTTATACCTAAGCATGTTAAAAAAAATAGACATAATCATCGTAATACTCCTTTGTGTATCCAGTGGTGCATAAGGCTGTATTTGTAAACCAAATGCAGGGCGTTTCGATTAATCAATTTTACATGAAAGAAAGGTGATCAGTTTTACGCGTCGCATCGGGTGCCAGTCCAGGGAAAGTGAAATATTGCAGTGAATCAATCACCTTTAAAATAAATATTTCTGCTGACCCTGCCAAGGATCAAACCTGGAACATCAAGCATGGCTGTTAAATACTCTAACCACCACACTAAGATGAATACTTATCTCCAATCGATTTCATTTTTCAGGATTTTTACCCAAAAAAGGCTCGGCTCGTCCAGGGTTTTTCGCACTTGGAACTGTATTATTCATTCGCTTGTAGGTAAACAAAAAAATAACAGGGTACACATTTATTTATTTTTTACCAATAAATATCACACACTACTAAACCGATATAAATATGTGAAATTGTTTTTTTTTTTAAATCGTATTTTCAAAATTAATTTGGATTTTGTTGAAATACGTTTGCATTCATAACTTTTGAAATAAAATTGTTAAAAAATACATTTTTATAAAAATTTACTTTGACAATGAATCAAGTTCTGTTTATTAAATCACGACCACGAAGTTAACTAAGTAAATCCTTATCGAATGGTAACGATTTTTAAATAAGGAGAGTGAACATGGACAAAAGAAGTATAGATTAAATAATTACAGAAAATATTAACTAATTACAGTTTATGGGCTTTTGGTATTTACACATTTTGTACATCTGATAAATTAGTCATAACAAAAACAAAAATGTCTTCAAATTATGTTTTTTGTTTTTATTTTCATCTTTGAAAGCAATTTAAAGGAATTTATTTCAAAGGGTGTTTTTACACTAAAAATATTTCATAGTCCCTGGACTGGTACCTGAAGCGTGAAACTGATCATCTTACCTTCATGTAACAAAAATAAACAAGAGCTGCGATTAGTGTGCCAATGCAGTGCCCTATGCACCATTAGGTACGGAAAGGAAATGATGATGATGATTTATATATCTTTTTTAGGTGATCCCGTGTCAGTTGAATTCGTTTCGGCTACCGGTTATTCGGTTTCGGGATCATAAATATACATTTTAAATCTCCCAAAGAGATACATTTCAATAAAAATGACCGTGAAAATCTACGCACCTCTATTTAGATTTGTCTTAAAAAAATGATTTCAAAATTTATAGAAAATTTTGATTGTCATAAAGAAAATAGTTAATATATAAAGCAAATAAGTGTTATTGTAAATGTGTCATAAAGCCACATTTTTATTACGTTACGAGTATGTCATTTTTAGGATATGAGAGTTTTTTTTTAATTTGCTCTGAATACCTAACTCAAAATGGAATCATTTTGAGTTATGCCTCTATTTTATCGTAGATGCGTTTTATTATAAAATATTTAACAGTTAAAAATTAATTTGCATAATTCCTCGATAGTTAAAATAATTTGATTAACTCCCTAATAGCTGATTGATTTTTTTAACGTCCAATATATTTTATTATTTTAAAATCAATTGGCGCCTCCATTTATTCCTTTTTTATGAGTACCGTTTTAAGTTTATTACAACGACGTATTGATTTAAAATATTGGATTATTTATGATGCGCATTTATTGAGTTTTATTCGATGCAATATAAATAAACCATCGAGTTTGGGGAAAGTTTAATGACGCAATTAAAGTGAAGGAAAATATCGTGTTATTATAAATGTCCGCCATTATCTAGCTTCATTAATTAAAATTACGAAGAGGTACAGAGATACACACCTCAGGTTTAATGATAAAAACCGGTAGTAGATAAACTTGAAAATACTATCGCACTGGCCGTTTTCTCCGAGATAATCTTAACAGTTTTAGACAAACCTATCGCGTTATTTGAAAATCAATAAATAAATTAGCATTCATACCAGATTCTGACCGGACTTCTGGAAAATCCTTTTTTTTTTTGAAACTGCACTTAATATAATGTAGACGGACGCCTCAACTGGCACACTTCGAGGCGGTCTTAGATGTCAGTTAGATGTCGAAAACACTTGTGCAGGGCTTTGATTTGATTTTACTCACAGAACTGTTATCTTCAAACAGCCAGGACACTTACGGTACTGTGTTTATATTCCTAGTAGGGAGGACGTGAGGGCTTTAGAGGTGGTTCTCCACTGCAATACTTTATTGTTTCTACCATGTTAGTCAAGTAATTTAATCAAAATATGCTTAATCTTAGGGTCAGATCGAACCCGAGACCCCTTGTATGGTAGGCAAATGCGCTAACCACAACACCACAAGGCTGACAGTTTTAAAAAAAATATATACCTACATTTTTTTGTAGTAATATAGAAAAAGTGTAAACAAATTTGTATTTAAATTTTAAAAATCGTTGAAAAACAAGCATAGAAACGTAACTTAGAGGGTATAAAAATGTATGTATGTTCAGAATAATAATACGCCACCCGCTTATACCTAGAGTCACCCTTGAGGACAAAAACCATTCTATGATTATCAATAAAATAATATGTAATATGTATCTTAATATGAATAAATAAACGTTTTTTAAAAATAAATCATGAAGTTAGCTACAGCTCACAACAATACAACGGGCCATAGGTACTCCGGTCAAGAAACCGTTTATTACACGTTTGTTGTTAAACCAAAAATTTAAAACCCTATTGGAGCTAATTATTACCGAGCATGTAAGGTGTTTTTACACTAGAATATTTCATAGTCCCTATACTGGCACCTGAACCGTAAGACTGATTATCTTACCTTCATGGAACTGTGGCGGGTCGACAACGACGGCACGAGCCGAACATTGCCGAACGCCGACGTAGAGCGTACGAACGGGCCAAACCGGCTTCGAGAATACTACCGGATTCCGACCTCACCGCACGCGTCTTCGAGGCACAAAATTACCGCCAATTTAGATTTACCAACTTCATTTTATTTTGCCTAATATAGTTATTAGAATCCTTCTTTCAATGTGTTAGCTTCAGTAGTTTAGTTTCGTGAATAAATCTTTGAGTAAAACGTAAGTACCCTGTTTTACTTGCTCTCATTCTGTGCACCCACATAACTTTGTACATCACAAAATTAGGCCACCAACTAGGTGCCTACATAAAAGTACAATACCAAAGTGGTATACCCCGACGTTTGAACACGAAAACACAACATTAAACAATCAATCACGGTGACCCCATTCAAATTCCATAAAAATTGCGCAAAATTTCAGACAGAAATATCTTCACTTGACAAAATTGTACAACAATTACTTTTTTTCGGTCGGTACATGAAAAATTAAAAATTTCATTTTTAATTTGATTGCACTTTTAATTTATTTGTAATTAATCAAGGTTAATCTATTTCAAGGTTAACTTATTGTAAGGTTAATTAATTTAGTATAATAGAATTATATTATAATAATTATAATATATAATAGAATTAGATTTTTCAAAGACCGAGCGAATCGAGTGAATTTTTCTGTCGGTAACAATCTTCAATGTAAATGTAACTAATGTAAATGTAATTAATGTAACTAGTGAATTGATTAAACTGTGATTAATTTCTTAACAATATTACTCGGCCGGGATTAATTCAAACAGGTGATTCATAATTTAACTAAAATTATTATAAACAAACATAATATAATACGTTCGAGCGACTCGCTCACCAAAAATCGCACGCCGAGTAATACATTCCTACAACACATATAAATTTTATTTTTTTTATTTTTCTTGAGTCGAACACACAAACAATTCACACGAACATTTACATAGGGTGCCAGATTGAGTAGAGGTACTTACAGGGTACCGGAAAATAATTGTTATTTATAGTTCTTAAATTTTGTTTTTTTTTTTTTTTTTTTTTTTCAAAAATCCGGTACATAATTATTTTTGACAAATATTATATGGCGAGACAAGCGTGACGTAGGCATCCGAAAGTTTTCTCCTTGTGAACGCACTGCGGGAGTAAGTTTTTTTTTTTACCAGCGAAATCTATCGGAAATATTTTTCAGCTGGCGCAGTCGTTCACAATACTTGCAATTTGTAAAATTTTATTTTTGTAAACAACTTGAAACTATCAAACAAACAGATATTCGGGCGGCTAAGCCGACGAATGTTTAACTTAGTACGTGGACATTAGTATCCATACTTTTTTTCTATATACATTATATCGTGTGACTGTACTATATATGTTTATATTTTTAACCTAGGCTATGCATGTTATTATGTGTTACAGATTTGAAGTTTTACCATAAACATTTTTAAACTTGATATATTGTACAACGGACAATCAAAAGGAATATTAATATTGAGGGGACCACTCAGGCTTGGAGAATACAAATACCTAATAGTTGGAAAATGTGTTCCGCCGTATGGTAAAATAATTATTTAAATTTTCTGTTTTTAATTTTCTTTTCTATAACTTGCACAGTACATACATAACAAATAGTGACTCTGACATTTAAAAAATAAATATTTTTGTTTGAAATTTAAATTTAAATTTAAATTTAAATCTAATAATTTAAACTTAACTTTTTAATACAACTACACTCATTATTGAATACTTTTATTTCAATATTTTAACTTATACTGTAATCATTATTACATACATTTTTCTGAATTTTTTTTTTTTAAAAACGAATATTTTTAAACTGTAAACAATGGCTAACAAGGACAACACTGACTTGACAAATATCAACACAGCAAACAACATGTTCCACACGGATAGGATTAGCGTTAAACTACCACAGCTATGGGTGAACAACATCGAACTTTGGTTTAAACAGATAGAAGCACAATTCGAGTTGGCAAACATAGTTTCAGAAGACGCACGTTATAGTCACTTAGTGTCAAAACTTGAACAAGCGCACATAGAACAAGTTTCAGATATTTTACTCATGGAACCGAACCGAGCAAAATATACGAGGCTGAAGGAAGCTATAATCCAACGCATGGGCTGTCCACAGGACAGAAGGAGAGAAAAACTGTTTTCTTCCTTACAGCTTGGGGATCGAAACCCATCCAGCCTACTTAGAGAGATGCGGACGCTAGCAATAGGTTTACAAATAGACGAAACGACGTTGCAATACTTGTGGATACAACAACTGCCCAAGACGATCCAAGCGCATTTAGCCATAAGCGAAGATGACTGGGATAGGCAAGCGACGATAGCAGATCGCCTAATACAGGTGTACACACAGGATAATGTAGCGGTAGTAGGTACCAACAATAAAAATAACATTTGTAGTTTAGAACAGTCCGTACAAGCTCTAACCCATAAGGTAGAGAGTTTATTTCACACAATCAACAAACAGCATAGTCACAACAACAATAACAATAGATTCAAACACACAACAAGTAACAGCAGTAACAATTTCAATAACAACAAATACAACAACAATTTCAACAAAACAAGCTATAGGGCCAACGGAAATAACAAGAAAACTATTCTTTGTTACTTCCACACAAAATTTGGCGATCAAGCTAAGAAATGCGTCACACCATGTGAATTTAAACCGCATCTAGCTTCAAAAAACTAGATGGTCGAATCATAGCGGAGGCGGCTGATTCAACCAACACAACACGTCTCTTTGTTAAAGATCGTGATACCGGTGTGTCATACCTCGTTGACTCCGGATCGGAAATATCATTAATTCCTAGATCTTTACACAAACGCCATGGAGAAAAGTCTAAGCTAATTCTCTATGCAGCGAACGGGACTACGATCCAGAATTTCGGAGTTACCACGGTAACACTGAATCTGGGATGTAAACAAATGTTTACATGGAAGTTTATAATAGCGGATACGACACGCCCTATTATAGGAGCAGATTTTCTCCACAACTTCCACCTGTTAGTAGATGTTAGGAACAAACGGTTAGTAGACAATACAAACGGCAAGATAGTCAGAGCATTTGACATCTCCACAAACAACAACATAACATGTTCCATATCATTAACAGACAAAACCAACATTTACCACTCACTCATATTGAAGTATCCACAACTAGTAGATATCAATAAACCATACGCAGGGCTGGATAAACACAACACAATCCACCATATAGATACCCGTGGCAAACCCGTTATGTGTAAGACTCGTCGGCTGTCCCCAGAACTACTGAGGCAGGCGAAGCAAGAGTTCGATCACATGGTGGCTCAAGGTATTTGTAGACCCTCCAAGAGTGAGTGGGCCTCTCCATTGCATATGGTGAAGAAGAGCGATGGTACTTATCGCCCTTGTGGCGATTACCGTAGCTTAAACGCACAGACGGTACCTGATCGTTATTCCTTGCCACATATCCACGATATATGCAATGACTTATTTAACTGTAAAATTTTTTCCAAAATTGACTTACAACGAGCATATCACCAAATTCCAATTAATGAAACTGACATTAAAAAGACAGCTATAACCACACCATTCGGGTTATTTGAATTTGTAAGAATGCCATTCGGACTATCATGCGCTGCACAAACATTCCAACGGCACATCAACGAAGTCACAAGAGGTCTAGAAGGAGTACACGCATATATCGACGATATATTGATCGCTTCACCAGACGAAGAAACACATGTGGAACACTTAAAAGCTTTGTTCCAGCGACTTCAAGATCATGGAATGGTGGTAAACCCATCTAAATGCGAGTTTGCCAAGAAAACACTGTTATTTCTTGGTTATGAAATTTCGGCTGAAGGCATCGGACCCTCGCCAACAAAAGTGGAAGCCATCACGAACCTCAACAAGCCAGAAACCATTAAGCAGTTGAGAAGATTCTTGGCCATGGGAAACTTCTACCGAAGATTCATACCACGAGCAGCACACAAATTGATACGACTACACGATTACCTCAAGGGAGCAAAAAAGAATGACAACAGAAAAGTAGAGTGGAACGAAGTCACTACACACGATTTCGAAGAGGTCAAGAACTCGCTGATCAACGCCACTAAGCTTAGCTACCCAGAGGAAAGCAGCAAGATGTCAGTGTGGACAGACGCCTCAGATTACGCAATCGGAGGCGTGCTACAACAAACCACAGACGGCATCAACTACAAACCGATAAGTTTCTTCTCAAAAAAGTTGAACAAGGCTCAGTGTTCATATAGTACGTACGACAGGGAACTACTAGCCATTTTTGAGACTGTAAGGTACTTTCAACATTATCTGGAGGGCAGAGAATTCTGTATATACACGGACCATAAACCACTACAATTCGTGTTTAGAAGGAAAAGTCACGACAAAGAAAGCCCCAGACAACTCAGATATCTAGACTACATCTCACAGTTCAGCACGGACATCAAATACATAAAAGGAGAAGACAACGTCGTCGCCGATACCTTATCAAGAATCGACATGATCGAACAAGAGGCAAACATATCGTTCGAAAAGATCCATAAAGAACAAAGGCAGGACAACGAACTACTCGCACTCTTGGACGACAAGAACACTGCTCTGAACCTGATCAAAACCAACATGCAGGGACAAGAAATCGTCTTCGATCTCAACAAAGGCAACATGCGACCGTACATCCCAAAAACGCTACAGAGATCTTTCTTCAACCAAGTGCATAACCTCAACCATGCAGGAGCCGACGCCACGACCAAGACCATCAGTCAAAGAGGCGTCTGGAAAAATATGAAAGCAGACTGCGCAGCTTGGACGAAGGCCTGCATACCCTGTCAGAAGAGCAAAGTCAACAAACACACGAGGACACCGATCATCAAGATCGACATGCCGAGACAGAAATTCTGCGTGGTCCATGTCGACCTCATCGGACCTTTTCCACCATCAGAGGGACTGAGGTACTGCCTCACATGTATCGACCGATACACTCGATGGGCGGAAGTAATCCCTATCGCAGATATCCAGACCCACACAATCAGCAGAGCCATCTGGGACAACTGGATTGCGAGATACGGCGTACCGGAGAAAATTATAACTGATCAGGGTAGGCAATTCATGTCTACGGACTTTAACTTGTTTTGTTCCAGATCAGGCATAGCACACTCCAACACGACGCCTTACCATCCACAAAGTAATGGCATGATCGAGCGATTTCATAGAACGCTGAAGACGGCCATTAAAGCTCACCACCCTGTTCCGTGGACAAAATCGATCAGCACCATACTACTCGGACTGAGGGCCACACTGCGCACGAATGCAGAGCACTCAGTAGCAGAGATGCTGTATGGGTGCAAACTAAAGTTACCAGCAGACATCCTGGAGCAGACGAACGACTACATTGACCCGGACTCCTACACTAGGCAACTGGTAAATTTCATGCAAAACGTCAAACCAAGGCCAGTCGAGCACCACAATAAAGGTAACGTTTTCATCCACCCGGAACTAAAGAGAGCCACACACTTGTTTCTGAGGGACGACAGAGTGTACAAACCCCTGATGCCGAACTACAAGGGACCCTACAAGGTCATCACCAGGGCGGAAAAGACGGTAACACTGGACGTGGATGGCGAACATAAAAAGGTTTCGCTGGACAGGTGCAAGCCGGCGTTCCAGACAGCGGAAGAACGAGCCAGTCCAGCAGAAACGGAAACACCAACAGAACAACCGGCATACACAACGCGTAGCGGCAGGAGGGTGATACAGCGTCAGTTTTGAAAAACAGATTTCAAAACTTGGAAGGGGGCTGTGTGGCGGGTCGACAACGACGGCACGAGCCGAACATTGCCGAACGCCGACGTAGAGCGTACGAACGGGCCAAACCGGCTTCGAGAATACTACCGGATTCCGACCTCACCGCACGCGTCTTCGAGGCACAAAATTACCGCCAATTTAGATTTACCAACTTCATTTTATTTTGCCTAATATAGTTATTAGAATCCTTCTTTCAATGTGTTAGCTTCAGTAGTTTAGTTTCGTGAATAAATCTTTGAGTAAAACGTAAGTACCCTGTTTTACTTGCTCTCATTCTGTGCACCCACATAACTTTGTACATCACAAAATTAGGCCACCAACTAGGTGCCTACATAAAAGTACAATACCAAAGAACAAAAATGAAGAAGATACGCTGCGATGGTGTACCAATGCACCATTAGGTGCGGAAAAAGAATGATGATGATGTAAGTATATTATCAAGATAAACCAATGTCGCTCCGAGTTTATTTTCCGGGTAAATCTGTGTGAAAAAGAACGAAAGTGTGCGTTTGTATTTTAGAGCTTTATTTCCCCTTTAAGAAATGTTTAAGTTGAATAGGGTCAAAGCACCAGTAAATGACCACCCCCCAGTAAATGACCATTGGTTAATAAAACACAATATAATAAGAATTGCTACATGTGTCCAGTCAAAAAACTTTTAACACTAGAAACTATGACAAAAGCAGTAAGCGGACATATTTTTTGGTAAGAAACAAATCTATCAGTTTTGATCTGTGAGTTGTCAAAAGGTAATAGTGCGTCTTCCCGTTATTGTTCTGAGATTGATAGTGTTTTTAAAAGGAAAGATGTGGTAACTGTTTTATTTGACGCTATTTTTTATTTTTATTTATATCCCTACAGAGATGAGGTAAAAATATATACCTACTCCCGTCTTGGGAGAAAATCCAGATTTGTGTGCAGGTACACGAACCAAAAAAATGCTATTTTTTATGCATTTCTTTGAATATATCCATATTCTATTGTGTTAGGGTGTTTTATAATGTTATGATGAAACTAAATCTGAGTATTATTTTTACTGGGGTAGTAGTGGTCATTCACTGGTGATTCTGCTATTTTTTTAGAGTAATAATAATTATAATTGTAATACTCGTATTTCAATAAAAAATTCAAAGTACTTAGAAAAATTAATGTGTTTTTAATTGTCTTCCATTATTTTGTACGCTTAAATAATTAAATTTATACCTTTAATGTAGATTTCACTACAAGTTGAACCTTAAACGGTCATTCATTGGTGCTTTGACCCTATATTAAAGTTGTTATTCCTTACGCAGAAATCATAAAAGCCTAGATGTAAGCTTAGAAGTTCTGTATTTTTTTCCCCAATTATTTCCCTCTTTTACTAAATGTGTTCATCGGATTCATCGAAACTTTGCTGGAATAGGCCCCTATGAAACGAATAGTATTTTTTAGTTTTTAAAACGTTTTATAATATGTAGAGGACGACGCGATGCGAGACTTTGCTGCAAACCAATCCCCGGGATTTAGAGTTCGAAGAAGATTAATACTGACGACAAAATGTAATATACATCTGTGGATTTGCAAGACCTATGTCACAAAATCAGTCGAATTCATAAAATATCATCGGTCAGAGATCGGAACTGAGGGTGTAAATGTGCTCGCTTACGCTTTCTTGAAGACCTATTCTTAGGGATAGAAATGTTAAATAAAGAATCTTCGCAATGGGTCTGCATAGGTCTCGATAAAATCAATAGCTTTTTCAGCACTTAACTTAATATAAAGTTTTGACGGTACAGAATATGATATACTATCGCCTGGAAACAGAGGACTTCGTGGATTTCTACCAAACGCCAATATCACATAAGCATGAAACGCGCCAAAAAGTGAAAGGAAATTTCATAGAAAAAAGAGCTGTAAATGCGTATAAAGAGAGTACCAGGGCGTATATTCTCCCTCGCATAGTAAATAGACTCCCGGACGAAATAAAGAATAGTGATACAAATAAAAATAAAGTAAAATTTGTTTTTAAATCTTTTTCTTAAATTCGAAGTTAAGTGTGTAAAAAAAAGGGGTAAACCAACAATTTAAAACAGTGTCAAAAAAGTGTTTATTATTTTTTAAATATTTCGGTTATAAAAAAAGACTTGATTTACTTGTATATAATTTTTTTAAACTTTTATTTTATTGATATATTTAAGATTTTTTATATTTTTATGTAAACATTATTATATTGTGTTACCAAAATATTTAAAGAAAGAAATCCCCGCAAAAAAAAAACAACTTTTGCAGTTTGGCGGGAATTGAAAAAATTGTTTAGAATAATGCTTATGTAAAAAAAAAACAATAAAAAAAAATACTTATATTTGTATTTTTCTATTATATCATATGAAAGATTTGATTGAGTTATTGATATTATTGACCTACACTAATTATAAAACATGTAAAGGTATAAGCGGAATACCATTAAGTAGTCCTTTTTGCATTGGCCTAAGCAATCGCTAAGTATTTGTTGTTCTATCAGACTTAAGTCGGCGTTGAACACAGCCATACCTCTTATGTAAGGTTCCACTTCAACAAATACTAAAGAAATGAATAAATAAACAAATAAACTTAGTGTAGGCATTAATTTCCAATTAGTCTCGGCAGCTTGTAGTTCCTGAAGTGTTATACCTCATTTTCTTTCTACCTAAAGGTTTTAATATTCATATTACAAGCAAACTTAATCGATGTAATTCTATACTTTGCCAATTAAAATTCGCAAATATTATTAGCGACGTCAAATAGCTCATAAAAAATTGCGAATTCAGGAGGGCATTAAATGCAAGGTCAAAAAATAGCTAAATGTTTTTCAAAGGATAATAACAAACAGTTTAGGAGTCAAATTAGCAGACTTGATATTTTAAAATCTACAATTCTCCTAAATTATAAATTATATTGTATAATTTATATATAAGAGAAAGCGCACGGTTTTCATTTACTAGAGTTTTATGTTTTTTTTCTAATTTTTATTTCAGTGTTTTTTTTCATTTACATATTAAACAAGTTTTCAACTATTCCGCAATCCAAAATATATTATCAGGTACACCACGAATGTGCTGCACATGCGCAGTGATATAGCGCAGCAGAATATTCAAAACCTTAAATGACTCCACCGGTTTAACTCTATCACAACATGGACTAGTAACGAGAGAACACTTTTAGTGTCCATTCACCGCTCTAATGTTTTTGCCTCCTCTTTCTCAGTAGTACTATTTTTTATATTTTGTATTCTTATATGACAACTGTTGTTTTTCCTTAATAAATAAATAAAAAAATAAAAAAAACACAAAATAACCAACTTAAATAATTGAAAAATCGACAAGGAGTTTCCAACCTAAATCCCTCCCTCCCAAGAAAAATTCAGCCCTGAATCCCTTTTTTGGAAATAGTCTCCATCCCTGAGAGCCTAAAACGCTTTTCCAAAATAGTAAACATTCTTGTTGCGATGAAGGGAAGGTGCCTCTGATCAAAAGTCACGCGGGTTTTAGGTGTAACATAATTCATATTCTGGAAAAACCTCATACGAACCTCATTTGCTGAGTCCTCTTGTTGGATGCTCGATACCTTCGACCTCGGGACTGTAAACAAGGCCTGCCCTCTCGCGATACGCGTGTTCGAAGAAAACAGGGAACGTTTGATTTTAGGTAAACTAATTGACGTTATGGTTTTCAGTGTCAATCCTGGAATTAATGAAAGGAGTAAGGACTTACGGTTTCCTCCCTTTGGCACTGGTCCAGAAAGACACCGTTATCGTTTGCACTGGTCACTTTGCACGTTTTTGTATGTTGGTGATTCGAAATCACTGTCACGCTCGCGGTACGGTTTTCGTTGTTGTTCGCGGTACGGTTTTTTCGTTGTGTTGTCACGCGTTGCTTTCTTGACTCGCCGTCAGGGAGAAGTAGGTACATTGGGATTCAAAACAAGGACCACCGGAATCAAAGGAAGGAATGGCTTGACACTTGAATAAAAGAAAATGAATCCGAAACACCTCTTCTTAGGGTTCGACCACAAATATGTCGATGTTTCTTTTAGTTAAAATTGTCTCATGCACACTCGTATCTAACTATTTCTTGGATTGGATGAACTGTTCTGATGGATATGTTGGAGATGGGCAGATACTTGTTCTAAGGAACCAATTAGTTGCAGTATGTAAGAAAAAATAAATGTATGTTACGAAAAAAAAAAACAAATGGCTTAAAAGACCAAAGTTAGCAGAAAATATTGATGACACATGTTTTGTTTACGGTCTTTCAGAAGAAAACTTAACTCCAACATCGTGATAACTAACGCTAAATTTCGGCTTTTTAAGAAAAAAAAATTAAATTTTATTTGGGAGTTGCTCTATTATTTACCTTGCTTATAATGCACAAGGTTTATTTCATAATTTTTTTTTTGGAAAAAGATAAATACTTGAGTTCTTATCATTTACCCAAATATTTAAATTTTCAGACCATTTCCTAAAAGTCGTAAATAACTTGTGCTGGAAAAATGGAAATCAAGTTGTGGTAGAATGGGATTTGAACCTGGAACCTTTGGCACGTGAGTTCACAATACTACCACGGGACCAAAACCCGACTCATAATATTTCAAGAGTAGATTTTTCTGCAATAAAATTTCTTTAAATTTATCTAAACTGTTGGGATCACGAGGGATATACTAATGTGGGACAATCGTGAACTTCTCAGCATTTGCTCATGCGGAGAGGATACCACTTAGAACTCTTGAGGACAAGCCGGCATGTTGGCAGTAGTCAACAGGCCTTCCGTTCCACTAGAGGCGTGTTCGGCATTTTGTTCTCTACTGTGGTTATTTTACCAATTGCCTGCACTATATTGACCATGTATGATACTACCTCTCGTGTGAGTTCTTTATTACCTACTAAGTTTCGGCTATGTGCCGCTTGAAAGGGGTTTGTAAGTAAAAATTACCATTAACGATATTAAAAAACGATATTCTTCTTACTTTGTATGTAAATAAAAAAAAACTGTTGATTTTAATTGCAAAAACAGGAGTGCGGTTGCGTTTTCATCGTTTTTCACGGTGATGAAATATTGCGTCACAATGCCCGTGCTTGAGAAAACTTGGCTTCAGTAAGTACAGTGGAATTTGAAAAATCAATTCACGCCACATCTATGAAATTGACCTAAACCGAGGATGTTAAATCAACGCTTTAAATGGTCCTTCGATCGGCAGAATTTCAAAGGTTTACAAAAAAATATACTCCGGAAAATCGATATGCAATCGAACGACAAAAGTGTTGAAAATGGGTACCAGCAAATTTCGTAGAAATAATTAACCATGTCCCTGTTACTGTGATTAACGAGTTAATTTCTTAACTGTCAGTTGTTTAATCGATTTGATTTTCTCGTGCAATCGATCAGCGGAGAAAAAACCCTATCGACTTCATCATAATTTAAATTAACATATTATCGATTTAATTATTATAGTTTATATGTAGATGTTTGATGACATCATGGACTTGTATCGTGACGTGAGGTCACTGTCAAATATGAGTCGAAATTACAGGTATGGGTATCTTAAAATATTTATAGGTCCTCAAATAGGAATTTATTATGAAATAGTGTTAGAATTTCCGGTTTTAAAAACAATACCTAATGAATAAGCAACTTTTGGATGATTGTCAATGCATGTCAATATAATCAGGGGGTATTCAAGAGGATTTCTCATCACACTTGAAAACTTTTTTTTCGAAATAATCTTCAGATTTATTAATGTCGACGTTAATAACGACCCTAATCTACGGGAGCGAGGTATGAACTATGAAAAACAGAGATGATAGTAGTATACATGCCGTTGAAATGCGATCTTTTAGACGAATGTATGGAAAATGTAAAAAAATGAAAATAAAAGTGAATCGGGTTGTGGTCTCGTGGCTAGTGTCTCGGACTCACGGCTCAAAGGTCCGTGGTTCGAATCCCACTCTACCTCAATTTGACTCCTATTTTCTAATGGTGAGTTATTTACAACCCGTTTAAAAAGTGGCCTTCAAAATGAAATATTTGGGTAAATCATAAGAACGAAAATATTTTTTTTTTCTAAAAAAAAACTGTACGATAGATGCAAAAATGTCGAGATCCATACATTATGTAAGGCTAAGATAAGCATTATCGACAAAATCAAGAAATGAGCTCTACATTGGTTTCACATGTAGAGCGAATGGACAGCGAAATGACGGCCAAAAAGATTTACGATCCGAATGTTGATAGATGCAAAAAAAAGAAGATTGAGAAAGACATGTCAAAAGTTGGAATAATCAGCGCTCGTGCATGAGAAGATATATAAACTTACAGGAAGCGAGATGGGTGCAAAATAGAGAAAGACCGAGAAAGACATGTCAAAAGTTTGAATAATCAGCGCTCGTGCATGAGAAGATGAATGAATGTAGAGAAAGCGAGATGTAAAGACAGAGTGAAATGTCGTTCTATCCTATCTGCCTACCCTTACAGAAAAACGGTGCGATGGTTAAATGTATCTCTCTCGGGTTTCAATCTCGTCTAAGATAAATCGCTTTGCAGCAAAGCTCAGCAATACCAGCATCTCCTCTGCCACTCGGGTCTCTCCTGTGCGGCCCGCTTTAGCTCTCCTTACGACCTGCAGCTCATATCCTCGCATAAATCTTCGAGGTAGTCTCGGCGAGGGCACCCTCTGTAGTTTATACCCCCAGACATCCACTCTATTACCTTATGTAGGTTCACCCTCGTGACGCACGATCTAGCTAGGCGCTTTTAAATATATTAAGTTCAAAACTGTAAAATGTAATATTTAATTTATTTTATTGTTTGTTCAATACTTTACGAGAATACATTATATGACTGAATTAACAATGTATTCCTCACTGGAAAAACCCGTACCGCGGAAGAAATTTCATAATTTTAGTTTAGTTTGATATATATCTTTAAATATATAATTCTTCTGAACGTGTGATGTCACTGAACAGCTCCTAAATGGCTTAACCGATTTACGTGCGGTTTTCAGCGAAAAGTAGATCTTTGAGCTGCGCGTGTTCGTAAATATATTTTTTTTAAATCGAATCTGTTGTTAACATTTACAGCTCATCGGGGAGTTAAATCCAGTCCTTGTTTACAAAATTTTGGACAAACTCAAAATATGTCTTTAAAAAAAAGTTAGAAGCATAAATCTTTTTTGCATCGAACATACCAGGGTTGCATTCGACAAGAATGCATGTACAAAAAAATTGAAAGATGTTGTTTTTCGTATTTAAAAAAAAAATGTTTTTGAATGTTTACAAACAACATTCGCTTTTTATGCATTCCAATCAGATTCTTTCCTTACATTTTTTTTATAATTTCTTCGCATTTATGTATTTTTACTGGATTTTTGGTAATACTAAAATAATTTCAACTGACATTCAATACATTTTTGGAAATCGCATTCATGAATAAAGTGCACCCCTGTTGGTGAGAAGAGCCGAGTTTGACATTTGCGAAAAGAATTCTATATGTGAAAATTAATTATTTTATGTTTTGGAACTCAACCATCAACAAGTACCTAGGTACCTACTTAAATGCAATATTTGAATATTAAATAATTTAGTTTTGGAATTTAATCATAAACAAGTACCTAGGTACCTACTTTTCAATGAGGGGTTTTTTTCCAAGCTAATAGCAGGCAAGCCAACATTCGGGCAGGACAACGTCTGTTGGGTCCGCTAGTGTATATATAAATATTTTTACACAGTGAATTGAACGTAGTTATGCAAAAAGCAGCCAGCCATAGAAAAGTGAAACTGAAATAATAGCGCTTTTGTGGAAAGACTGAATAATCAAGTCTACACAACCGTTTGAATGTTTTTGACTTTAAGAAATGATGAAAACATTAGTTTTTTTACATGACAAACAAGAATCTAATTATGTATTTGACAAGTTTCAATGATTTTCAAAGAACCGTAAAATTTTTCTAATGCTGTGGGTGTTTTTAGCAAATTGAAAAATGTCGTTTTTGCAATCGACACCATTTTCAGAAGGTGATCAATACAGTTTTTTGTATGAAAGCGGTCTGGCTGTTTTTAGCAGAACATAGATTGACCTTACTGCACCTGATAACATTAAAATCTCATATTTTCAAAATTGTGGACTGGCTGCTTTCTGCATAACTACGTTCAAATATTTAAGACTATATGCATAAATATACATAATAATCATTGTTTTAACTACAAATATACTTTTACAAATTTCAACTACGTGTAGGTAGCTTGGATTTTATATGATGAATGGCCGTTTCGGCTTTTCTTGCAAACGGTCATCATTTTGACGTTTTTTTATCAGATTTTTGCACATTTCTGGACACGAAGATCTGTTTTTATGTTGTTTTCTGTTCAATTGTCGTTAAACCGTAGCCTAGCCAAAAAAAGACGTAAAACATACTAAAATCGTGAGATCTAGGTTGCCAATTATTCATGTGTAGACATGATGATGTAGATTACGGAAATTACCCTAGAAGCGATTTTTTTCTCGCAAAAGAGCGATTTTTTCTCCATTTGTGTAGTATTATCGTGAAGTGTCGCGCGTCGTTTCGCTGAATATAATGTGCATAATTTTTATACATAATTTTGTAGTACAATTTCCGTGCATTTTTCAAGATTTTATCCGTTTTTAGTCTTATTTAAAAAAAAGATAGCTACAAAAAATACATTTATAAAACATAACGCTAATTTTAAAATGACGGCTCAGTTGTAGAAATAGGTACTTAATCTTTACATACACAGATACAGGGATTGGAGTTAGAGTTCCATTATTTTTATAGATAGGCACTTCAAAATCAGGCTGCCGTTAAAACTGAAAAAAAGATTTTGGCGTTTACTCCTGTTGCAAAAATATTGATTTATTTTATACTAAACAAAGATACATACTAAAAACTTACAATTCGTTGTATATACGATTCTTTGTCCATATAATATCTGTAATGAGGAAGTTCAGCCCTACGGGAAATGGGATATAAAAAATGTATTCTTACACGCGGTAAAAAATATAGCATTAAATTGTTCGACGAAGTTTCTTAAAAATTTTAATTTGGATTTGACAGATGATTTCAATCACTAGAAAAACCTCAGAGTAATAATGCGTAACCTAGAGAGGAGCCCAAATGTAGGAAAACCATTATATGACTATTACGTATTAAGTGAGCTACAGTTCGCAGCAAAACAATTGGCCGTACTCAGGTCGAGAATTGGTAAATGGATATTAATTTGCACTGCAAATTCTTTTAAATATGTACCTGTGTATTTATTATTGCAGGGTTATTCTAATTTATTTTTCTATAATTCGCGTATATTTATTTTATAAAACTGAAAAATACATGTGTGTGTTTATTCATTTATTCATTTTATTTACAATATACCTATGCTACATTTATTGAGACATAAATCCCAACTCCATGGATCCAAAGTCCTGTGTTGAGTTTGTTTGTTTGTCCGTCACATCTCCGAAACGGCGAGTCGTAGCGGCCTGAAATTTGGACACGTCATTTAAGATGCGATTTTAAGGTTGCTATTTTCCACTAAAATTTTATTCGACCTCTACTCGATAAAAACTCAAACTTTATATGGATGCCTAGTGCGGCCCTTACATATTGCCCATAATCAACTGTCATTACAAAAGTAAACATACTTTATTCACAAATTTATCCCCTATATTAATAAAAAATAGTATCTGAAGTAAATATGTTGATATAAAGAAAGTTTTTAAGCAACATAATACACGTGTCGGGACAATAAATGCCAAAAATCAATGTACATCATGGGAAAATATTCGGAATCAATTACCTATGAAAACTGACTCCTTCAACACCTTTGACGCTCCTACTGCTGCAACCAAACATGCTGCAATTCACCATAGTCGATTTTTATTTATTATAACGTAAATATCCAAGTTATTTACAAACAATGCTAAGCACAGCTACAAAAGCATCCGATCGAACCGTTGTGTTTATGTTGTCGAATAAAACAAAATGGCCACCAATTGGTTGCTAACCAAAAAACCAACATCGCTTGCGTTCTATGAAACATGGTGATAGGGCGTCTATCGAGGTTACGCATTATTACTCTGAGAGAAAAACAGTGTAAAAACATTGATATGCTTTTGTTTTAGCTATCCAGTTATTTATTTTATTTATTTATTTATAATAATATTAGACATGTATATTTAAATAGTAACGTGTCCCTACGAGACTTAAAGCCCAGCGATGTTTTTTAAAAATTTGTATTATTTGTTAAAATAAGATTTTTTTATGATATTGAAAAACTACTAGGTATAATAGAAAAATGTTTGTTTAAAATACGCATTTTAAATGTTAATGTATCACAATCAAAGGGATCGATGAGGGCAAAGTTCAAATTATAACTACTTACGAGCTAAATGTATAAGTGGAAAGTTCTGGGCATAGTTTGTGCGAGCGACTGGCACATAAAATAGGGAGCTGGACGTGTGACGGATGCGGTAGCCATGACCATTTGATGATAACTCTGACATAAGAGCCGGGCGTCCACTTAATTTGTCATGAAAAACCCCCACGTCCTAACAGCAGACAGCGCGGCGATCTTCTGAACTAAGCAAGTGGTGCTTTTTACAGGAAGACATATTATAATTTAAATTGGTACACCTGCATCTCCAGTTACAATTACTTTGGCATTCAATATAATGGAAAGTGGAAGATATTAAAAATTATGAAAATTAAAATTGACTGAAATAACACGCAGCACCATATTATGATTTCAATTAAACAAATTTATGCAATGTCTTGCAGTGGTCTCCTGCAGTGGTCTCCTGCAGTGGTCTTTTCCCATAAACAAAGTCCAATTTTAAATATTCCTGCTAACACTTCTGAGAAAAATAATATTTAAAGTTTTGCTCTAATTAAAATGTTTAAAATTACCTAAATTGAGATAGCAATATTTTTTATTAACGCAGACCATTGAGAAAATTAAGAGACTCCGTAGTCATTCCACCGTTTTGTAATAATGTACAATATATTTATTACAACCTATTCAAAACCATTTAACGATTTGTAATTAATCAGAGTGATATATTTATATTTTAACCACAACTAGATTCAACTGTTAGAAACTTTTAAGAAGTCTTTTGAACGTTGGATAAATGAAATATTGTTGTACGAATGTGATGTGTGTCAAATGCAAAATTCTTAACAATTTGATTCGTCTCACAGCTGGATGAGTAACTTTTCAAGTTGGAAATACGTCATGTATATTTTTTATGACTGAAGGCAAATCTACAGTGTTTTTGCATAAAAAATATTTACTAACCCGAACAAAGAAAAACATCGGTAATTTATATTATAATTATTATTGCATGTAGATCAAAACCAGAAAGTCTATTTTTTTTTTTATGTTTCTAATCCTATATTTGTGGTGATACACTCATGTGTCTGTGACATATTGCTCGTCTCATCTCAACACAGGACTTTTAGTCCCACGGAGTTGGGACTTACGTCTCAAATAATGTACAGTAAACCTTTGTATGTAAATAAATAAATAAAATAATCGATGTCTTCAAAAGAAAAATATAAAAATTTAGTGAAACAGAGAGGGAAAATATTTTTGAGAAGGAAATATGGAAGTCTAGGCATTTACAGGGCTTATGACCTGTCATTGGCTGGTTTAAGTGGCCACTTTACACACTGTAACATTCACCATTCTACCTATGTTTTAACATCCACATTTCCTCAACTCTTCCATCTGTTGAATTTCGTGAAGTGAAATAGCTGAAACCTTTATTGATGTGGGTGAGATTTATCTGGCTGAACTATTTCACCTACTAGATAATGTGAGAAAACACTTTTTCATTTTTTGTACTTTTTATACCAGTTAGCTTGATCATCAATGTTTTGAATATGCCCAAAAATTTGTAGACGGGCTATATTTTATTAAGATCTAACATTTAACTTAAATTTAAATCTTTATATCAAATGGAAAAAAATCAATGCACGAAGCCTATGTAAAAACTAAAATATGTTATATGCAACTAATATGGGGAACAGGTAATCAAAATGACACAAACAGACTACAAAGACAGCAAAATAAAATATTAAAGTTAGTATATGACTTCCCCTATATAACAGCAACCAAAGAACTCTTTGAACAAACTAAGCAACTAAATGTAATAAAACTCATTATTGATTGATTTGGTGTTTATTTTGTAGAACTCCATATTTAAACTTATAATATTAGAAACCAAACACTGATTTGAGTCTACTAAACACTTTATTTTATTTTTACAAACATAAAAAATATAAAAACAAAAACTTCGTGACAATAGTTTCGCCTTGTTAGGAACAGCAACCTATTATTATAATATTTTTGATATTTTTTCGACAGCAATTATCTAAAGTTACAAAACTACAAAGCTTCATTACAATACATACTTGTATGTCAATAAATACTTACTTTGTTTTATTTTTCCCGAAATTCAAATATAAATACCTAAATTCCCCATTACCTACTAAACACTTAGCCTCGCCCTTAACCATTGGTTTTTCCTTCAATTATGATTAATGTACATGCTATAGTTCATAATATTATTTTTATTTTCTACTTAAGTACCTTGAATTCGGACAAAATAAGGACATTCAATCCATAAACATTCGTTTGAAAATGCCCTAACAAGGCGAAACAATTGTCACGAAGTTTTTGTTTTTTTATTTTGTATATTTGTAAAAATAAAATAAAATAAAGTGTTTTTTTTTTTTTTTGTTGAATATTTTTTTTTTTACAAAATACATTTTTGAAATACAAAATAGGTAAATACGAGTATACAGAACATATTATATATAACGTTTCTACCTCTCTAATAAAGTAGATACTTGTGTTTAGAGAGGGAGTTCGTTTCACATTTTTATTTTTTTTATAAACAAAGTAAATTAAAATTAAAATTAAAAATAAACAAGGTAAATTAAAAATAAAAATAAAAATTCTTTGGTATGGAGTCTAGGAAGGGGTGAGTCTTAAATGTTTTTTAATTTTAGTTTTAAAAGTTTGATAATTTTTTATAGATTTTAAGTTTTCCGGAAGTTTATTAAAGTTTTTTTTACCTATGTACGTATAATGGTTTAACGCTGCTGTTGTTTTACATCTGTGCAAAATTAAATTATTAGAAAATCTAGAGTTACTTGAATTTTGCACTTTAATTGTTTTTTCTTGATTTGATTTCTAATATTATAAGTTGTAACCAAACTCTTTAAACTAGAATCCTTAAAATTTATTCATAAATCAGCCACTGATGTAATTGTAAACGAAGAACTAAAACTTGAAAAAAAATGTAGTGAGCATGGACACAATTTAGCAAACGTAGCTTTGAAACCGGTCGGTAGAAAAATAAAAAATAAGTAGTTGAAAACAAATATGTTTTAACGTATTTCATATTTCTTTGATAATTTAGAATACTTTGAGGCATTGTTACTCAATATGAGACAAACGTCACCTTTCAATTTTCTAATTTTTTTTTGTTTTATAACAAATGTGTCGTTTTCAAGTTATCGAAAAAATATATATTTTAAACCACTGTAGAAATTTTATCGGCCTCGCGGTGTAATGGTCAGCGCGTTTGCCTACCAAGCTAGAGGTCTCGGGCTCGATTTCCGACATGGTTGATATTAAATATTTATTTGAAATGCTACACTAGAATATTTCATAGTCCCTGGACCGGCACCTGAAGCGTAAGGCTGATCATCTTACCTCCATGTAACAAAAATGATAAAGATACGCTGCGATTGGTGTACCAATACAGTGCCCTATGCACCATTAGGTGCAGAAAGGGATTAATAATGATGAACACAATACGAGAATATCAGAAAAATATCATATACAACCTTCTAAAACGAGACAAGGACAGTCGAGACTAATAAACCATCGACTCAAATTATACATTTAAATATCAGACAAACTAAACAAAAGACTCGGACAAACTTTTTGAAACATGTAAAAAATATTATGATCAACAACAGAGTATGATTAATTTTTTTTTCATTATTTTTGTAAAATTTATAATCGGGTTGTGGTCCTGTGGCCAGTGTCTCGGACTCACGGACCAAAGGTCTATGGTTTGAATCCCACTCTACCCCAACTTGATTCCCATTTTCTAATAGTGAGTTATTTACAACTCGTTGAAAATGGCCCTCAAAATTAAATATTTGGGTAAATCATAAGAACGCAAATAATTATTTTTAAAAAAAATGTAATCATCCAGAAGGGTTAGCAAAAAAATAAAATAAAAATAAAAAATACATTAAAAAAATATATCCTCATTATTTACTTTGTAGCTCACAATTCCTCACAAGGATAATGAATTCTAGAATATTATTCAGTAAAACATTGTTACCTTTTTTTACTAGCGTGGTTTCTTCACTTACATGAAAAAGGCCTACAGCCTACACACAACACACACACGTTTCACGTTACCCACAGAAAGGCGAGTAATTTCTGTTGAAGGAATTTTTCAATAGCGTCTCCTAGTTGTTTTTTTATTGAGTTTGCGTTGGCAGGAGAAGTTACTAAATATGTACTTACGTAAATAAGCACCTATGTTATTTATTTATTTATTAAGGAAATTATACCGTGTTTATATAAATACGAGGTACAAAAAATAATTTCAAAAAGTATGACCAATTTCACATTCCACATTAATTTATTATGAATGCAGGAGAGGAGAAAACATAATTGAATTCTAAAAAAATATAAATATTAAATTAAAAGTGCATAAAAGGGAGAAGACATTGTATAGCTCCAACTTTACTTTCCATCCTCTCTCTCTGCTTCCATGAACAATTATATTTCTTAGTAAAAATACCAACAATAATTAATTAGATGCAGGTTAAATTCAAATTCAAATTTAAATTTAAAAATTAAGCAGGAAATATATTTAAAATGTCTTTAAAAGATCTGATAAAAATATGGTATTTACAGTGTAATATGTCGATGTCACTAAAACAGTCATTATAGGTAATCTGTATTCTTCGAAGAGTGCTATTTTTCATATAATTAGTCATTGAGTTAGGAATGTCGAAGAGGATTGACGAGTTCTACGGACAGGGACTCGATATGAAATGCCTCTAACAATTTCTGGGCTATCAATTAGGTTATTAACAATTTTGTAGAGAAAGCTCAAATCCAACATGGTACGCCGAGTTGCGAGATTTTGAACCTTGTGAAAATTAGCGGACACAGTCCTACTTGAAAATGAAACATTATTTTTTAAATCTAATTGTTTAAGAAAATAGTTCTGAACATGTTCATACGATTTTTGTAAGCATTGTATTGAGGATTCCAAATCGGCGAACCAAACTCTTGGACTCTTGGATATGAAAAAAAAAGTTTTCTTAATGCGTCAGTTCTTGTGAAAGGTTGTTGATCGGATGACAAACCCTGACATTTTGTAAGCTTTTTCTACAGTATTTTCTATATGTTAGTTAAATGTAAGTTTACTATCCAGTACAACACCAAGGTCACGGACTTCCGTAAAAGAATTTATAGTTAACTGGTTGATTTTTATTTTCATTCGAGTTGACATCATCATCATTCCATTATCCTTACCTTACTTTGCATAGGGTACTGAATTAGGGTTAATTAATCAGTCTTATGAAAAATCAAATATTGCACAGTCTTCTTCTTTAGTTTTATTCCCGGGGAATTGGTTGGCAGCACAGTCCTGCATCTCTTCCTCCACTCCGCTCGTACTCAATAGGAGGTTCATTTGGCATATTTGCTCCAGACACTCTCGGCGAGCACGCCCTCTTCAAATCGATCCCTTAATCATTTCCTCCAATCAGAAACGATAAAAAAATATATACCTAAAGAAAGGTGAAAATCAAACATTTATAATATTATTTTTTTTTCCTCTTTACAATGAATTTTACAAATACAAATTACACTATCACAATATAAACAAAAAATCCCTCAAAGCTATGCTAAATGTTAGTATGATTAAGAAAACATTTATTTTAAATGCTTAAAGACTATCGAAACAATACGATAGATATTCAAAACAATCTGTAAGTGCTAATATTATTAAAACATAAATGTTTGTTAATTAAAATAAAAAATAAGTTAATGCCATACATTCCAAAAAAGAGCTATTTAAATCAGATTTTTTAATCAGTATCAAATAATTGATTTCAAAATATTATATTTATTATTATCATTAAAATATTTGGGCAAATTAAAAAATTATTTAATTTTCTATTCAGATAATATAAGATGCAATTGGTATTACATATGTTTTTTAACGTATAGTTTTGTTTGAAAATGTAAAAAAAAAAATGTAAAAAAAAAACTGAAACGAATTATCTCTAAACACAAGCATTTGCTCACCTAAAGAGGTAGTAACGTCTTTAACAATATGTGAACTTATCTCTTGTTATTTATTTATTTATTTATTTATTAGAAATACAATTAAGTGCAGCGGTGAAACATAAGTATGTACATTTAGTTAAAATTAAAGATAACACAAGAAAAACTTAAAGATACAATATTAAGTTTAAAAAAAGAAATGTACTAACATAGGTTTATAGGTATTTGTAAAGATATTTAATATATTTACATTTAAAAACTTACACACATACATACACATGCATATGCATACATACACACACACATATACATACATGCATATATCTATATATAAATGTATATGTATATATACATATATCTACACATAAGTTTATACATGAAAAAAAATAGTAAATAAAGAACAATATTAAGAAATTTTAAACAGATTAATTTATGGCCTTTTGAATACTTAACCTATAATTATATAAAGACAATCAAAATATATATATTATGATTTTGTTTTGTATTTTATGCCTATTTAAATTTAATTAAGAAAAAAAAATGGAAATTATAACAACGAAAGTATTTATTTATATCTGAAAAAAAGGATTCTTATTGTTAGACATTGGGATCTCGTACCGCGACCCTCGTCAATCAACTCAGGAAGAATTTCATTTAAAATTTACACTCGGTACTTGCAAACAGGCTGTTAGCTTGGCCACGTTCTAGGGACAGAGAAATAATACGTCTTCGCAGAAATAAGAGCGAGCTTTTTTTACAAAAAAATCAGGCATTTCGAGGGTATTTATTTTATTTACGTGCCTATTTATTTGGCTCTTACCAAAAATGCTAAAATATGTAAACAAGTCACTAAAAATACGTAAGTCAGTAAAAAGTTAAATAATTGTTACGTTTTCGTCAAAACGGAAAAACCGGTAGCTGGAAAAAGTATGATAACACAACCTTTTTCGCCGATTTGGACAAAAATGCAGCAATGATTTAAGCATACTATTTCCGTTAATTTTTTTTCCATCAATAGCCATTTCTTTCTGGAAACACGTCGATAGAACCGGCTTCGTTCAATAAATAAATATTGAGACGGTATAAAGCACAGCTTGCACTTACTTAACAGGTTGCTGTAAATATTAGTCCAGAGCTTACTTCTTCCAATCCTTGATAATGCAGATGTATGTTATCCAGATGCTGATTCTGAATTGCTTGATAAGTTGGAAGATTGCAGAATGTTTTTATACGTTTTATCTTTAATCTTCGCAAATTCGATCACATAACCGAATATCGCACGCAACTACACTGGCTCAGTATCAGGCACAGATGAAACATTTACATTCTATCACTTCTTCACAATATTTGAAATAATCCCACTTCGCCTGTTTATCTGAGAGAGATCTTCCATTCTCTATCACAGCATGGGCTAACTCTTCGTTCAAGTAACGAGAGAACCCTTTCAATACCCTTCATCGTTCTATTTTTTTTGCCTCCTCTTTCACAGTAGTAGCTGCTCGATTATAGAATAATCTACTAATTTCAGAGACGCCCCTTCTTTATTTAAATCACGATTGAAATGTCACTTCCCGGAAATTTAGGATTTTCCTTGTTCCTCCCTCTTTCTTTTCCTCTTTACATTCTCCTTTCTTCATATTGTAGGGTAGATATTTAGTCAATTTTCACTTCTTAAAAAAAAAAAAATCCTTAAAGAAATTATTTATAAACCAAAAATTTCTTCATATACCACTGATTTTCTCAAATTGAACGGTTTGGGTAGGTAGAAAGAAGTTGCCTTGTGTGAATATGCCCGCCCTTATGCATATGTATGTAAAATGTAAACTGTATATGTATATAAAGTGTTTAAAAAAACAATTAATAAATATCAAGTAAAATCGATATTAATGCAAAAAAATGTGTATTTGTATACAAATTTTAAGTATATTTTTGGTGTTTGAAGCACTTACTTTGTGGAACATTATTATTAAATATATTAAAATAAAAGAAAATCACTTTGTTTTATTGTACCACTTATATTTTTTATAATTTGACAAGCAACTAGTTTCGGCAATACTATGCCTTCTTCAGGTTTAATTGCAAATTAACATAACATATATACATTTTTCACAGTGAAGGTAGAGTTGGCGTGGCAACGGGGGTAGAAAAGATAGGGGGTTTGTGTGTGGATTTAGGGAGAGGGAACATATTTAAAATGGGACTATTACTAAGATTTATTTGATTATTAATAATTTTTAATTTTTATTTACAGCCTTTCTAATCTCCAATATTTCAAAATAATCAAGCGCATATGCTTATTTGTTAGTATGTAGAATTTCGATGCCGAGAAATCAGGCGAGAGTGTAAATCCGAGTCAAGTATAATTGATATGATTAAGAAAGGGTCTCTGAGATGATTTGGTCATGTAGAACGAATGGACGACGAAAGAATGGTAAAACAATTATATATGGCAAAAATGAACAATAGCGTGAGACGAGGACGACCAAGGAAGACGTGGCATGATCTAATACACCAAAATCTTAAGTCTGGTCATGTTAAAAGCGGGCAGAACCGGTGACGTGTGTCTGTGCATATAGGCGTTCGTTTTCAAAACTGACAGTCATGTCAGAATTTAATTTGACTTCAAAAATTTACTTTTTCATCTCGCTTAACCCGTCGGTACAAACCGATGTACTGACATCAAAACTTGAAGGTGGGGGGATCGGTGGTGTATCTTCAATATATATGTGTACGATGACGTAAGATTCCCCTTGTTACATATCGATGTGAACCTACCCAAAACTTGAAGGTGAGGGGTCGGTAGAGTATCTTTGTAATCGCTCGAGAGAATTTATCTTCAACTATACCGTCATGGTGAAGATATGACGTCTTTAGCTTCCCACTTCCCATTATAATCGCGGCCCAGGTCCCGTTTTGCAATTCACGTTTGCCGCTCATTACTAAGCATTACATATATAATTATGAAAAAAACATTTAAACAAATTATTGTAAATGTAAGTTCATTGTCACACTTATTGTTTTTTGTGTAGGTACGTCATGTCGCGAGGGCGTCAATTCAATCATCGTCCAATACACCTTTCCAAGAAATATTAACATAAAACAAATCTGCTATGGCGGGGTCTGAATTCTTTATCATAAAATATTAAGATTCGTTTTTTTGTATCCGGACTGACGAAGAATACAGTTCTGAGGGTGAAATAGAACCGGAACTCTGGACTGTTTTTTTTCTGTTTTCGACTCGATGTCTACTCTCTGGTAAAATTCCTAAATAATGAAATCAAGTGAAGATAAATCCGCCTTGTGGTGTAATGGTTGTCGCATTCGCCTATCATGGAGGCTCTAGGTTTGATTCCTAACTAGGTAGACAGGAAAAATTATAATCCTCGACGAGTATTTTCTATTTGATGGCTACTCTCAGGTTGAAATCTCTAAAAATGAAATCCGTGTGGAAAAGTCCGCCTCGTAATGAGTTAGAGTGTCTTCTTCCATGCTTGAGGCCTTAGGTTTGATTCCTGATTAGGCGAACGTAAATTATTATACTCCTTGACGAGTGTTTTCGACTCGATGGCTGCGCTTAAGTAAAAATCCCGAAAAAGGAAAACGAGTGAAGAAAAGTCCCCCTCGTAGTGGTTAGAGTGTTAGAGTATTTTCCTACCATGTTTGAGGTCCTGAGTTCGAGTCCTGGGAGAATTGACATGAAATATTTGTAAAAAACGTGGTTTTACACTGCAATATTTCACTGTCCCTGGATAGGCAACTGAAGCGTAATATTGATCACCTTACCTTCCTGTGGCACATGATCGAGATACACTAAATGTAATCAGAACTAGTTCCCTCGGTATATTTGAAAATCTTAATGTAAAATCTATAAAACAACTTTATGTAAAAGCTTTGTTACTATACGCACGTAAACATTATTCTTTACCTTCCGTTACAAATACAAGAGTTACTAGATACTCCACCCTGATACTTCAAAAAAATAAATACAACCTTCGGTCAAAGAGGATTGGCCTACTACTCGGTTAAAGTGTACAATCTACTTCCATTATCCATAAGAACAATTAGTAAGTTCTCACAGTATAAAATTGCTATTAAGAAATGGATAGTGGAGGTGGGTTGCGCACGGATCGATGAGTGGATCAAGCCAAATAGGTAAAATGTGTGTACTGTTTATGAAATTTGTTCTATTGGTCTATATAAATTGGTTGTGTTTTTTATGTATATTTTAGTTTTTTATTGTTTATTATGATAATGATAATTAGTTTAATTAGATTAATTAGGTTTTTTATTGTTATTATTATGTTAACTTTGTTAAATGGCTAATCTTAGGCAAGTTTCACATTTTGTCAAATGTTTCCCTCGGCACGGGACACACCCCAGTGAGGGAACATTATTCGGTGTAAAAAAAGAATACACACAATCTAAAAGTATAAATTAATAAAAAATATTCCAATCCAGTTCTCTTTGCACCATGAGGTGCCGATCAGGGTTTGATGATGATGACGATGAATTGTCATTTTCACGTTAATGATGTCACTTATCCCCGTTTTACGAAATCCAATGTTTTTTCATATATTTTAAACGCAATTTACCATAATTTTCAATATATCCAGCTTATTTTGTACAAAAACCTTGTTCAATTTGATAAAATAGTTTATTAACTCCTTGCTCATGATTATGAGTAAGAATCTTGGAGATAATGTCTTTAATAATAATATTTTTGTTGTATGTTATTAGCGCTGGACCGCCCAGACGAAATATGCTCAACGCCGCATTGAGTTAATTAAATTTTCGCCTTCAAAATGGCCACAAAATAAAATAAGATAAAAGTAACATCGTTACTAATCGGCCCAATCTGTTGATTATTCGATATTTATAGCCCTTTGTCTCGATAACGACCCTTTTGAAAAAACAAGGTTCCAACTTACAGTTTGAGTTGATTTAAGTTACCCAGTGTAAACGGTTCCATTTGCAATACATATAGCCGGTTCCTACTGGTAATTTATGAGATTGTCTTTTTTCTTCTTGTTATTTTTTTTATTATTAATAAAACATATAATACAAAAAGTACACATTGTACTCCCAGTAGTTATTAAAGAAACTCATTTGGGACCGTACATAAGAAAAAACATTTTTTTGACAATACTTAATATCATACAAATAAATACATCCGAAATAAAAAGAAAATATTATTGTATAAGAAACATAAAACACCATCTTATATAAACTACATGAATAATTATCACTATCAAAAAGATTTAAGAAATATTATTTAATTGCGAGACTTCTGGATTTTTTATTAAATTGTTCGTGTCTTAGCTCATCAGGCAGTTTATTATATTCGGAATGACCAATATTTTCTAAGGACCTACTGCCAAACTTTGTTGAGGGAAACATAGACACATGAAGATTCCCTGAATAACGCGTATTGTATTTATGAATATCATGACCAAATGTGTATTTTAAATTTGAGTGAGCAGAAAAGTTTATGATATTTAAAATAGTATTGGTATCACAAATCTTGTCTATTACTTAGGTTTTGCTATGTTTTCGTTTTCAATATCCTTTCTACATATTGAAAAATTGACATTTTCTTTTTAGACATCTTGAAACGGTTGCAAAAATGCTCAAACCACTATCACCTCGCTTAGCGCGGACGGTCAACTGAGCGCGGATTGTGGTCGTAAAGTCGAACAGTCTTATGTCGCATAGGTCTCAAGTCAACGACTGTCTGTAGTTTTTATTCCTTCTATACACACTAACACTAAAAACTAGATATAAAAAGAATGAGGAAGTTCAGTGCTACGGGAAATTGGATGTAAAAAATGTTATCTTACGTGCGGTAAAAATTAGAGCATTTAATTGTATGGCGAAGTTTCTCTAAAATGAATGAAAAAAAAAATGAACCGCTTTTAATGACGCAAGTGGGCCTCGTGGTGTAGTGGTCAGATTCGATTCCTGACATGGTTGACATGAAATATTATATAAAAGGGTGTTTTTCCACTAGAATATTTCATAGTCCCTGGACTGGTACCTGAAGCTTAAGACTGATCATTATACCCTTCCTATCAACATACGCCGCGATTATTGTACCAATGCAATGCCTTATGCACCATTTAGTGTGAAAGGGGAATGACTATATTGAGGACTTTAAAAGATGACACATTTTTTTCTAAATCAACGAATGATAAGAGTGTTGTGATATATTTCCAGTTTCCGGGAAGTCAACTCATCAGTCAGGACAACTCATCCAAGAGAACTAGTGACGTCATACATTTGTTAATACTATACAAAAAATCTTTTTTGGCTTACTTTTTAAAATTTACAAAACAAGGTTCACAAATTGTATTACGAGTATATATTACAGTGTCAGCGTCAGATGGAACCTTGTTATTTCAAGGGGTCGATAAATTGCTAAATATACCTCGTATATAATTATTAAAAATTTAAATACAAAACAAAAGTTTAATTACTCATAAAGGATATAAGTAACTAAACTTTATTTATGTTTTTTCAGGATAATTCTTGGTAAAACTCAATTTTTAATCCGATCGTCCTGTTAATCAGTAAGACATCATCATCGTGATTTTTCTATCCACACCCACTGATGCATAAGGCACGGCATTGGAGCGCCAAATTCAGCGTATCAGGAAAAAAATTACATAGAAGATAACACTTGCTCCTTGTCCAGGGCCCATATAACAATGGGAAGATAACAATAATGATTAAATTTAGACTACAAAGTAAAATTAAGTTTTCTTTATGAAAAATATAATATTCGTACATTTTTTTTTGTAAACGTATTCAATTATAGGAAACCGACGAAGGTACTTTAAATTTTCATTCAAATAAACATATTTTTTTTGTCAGAATTTTTGTCTGAGTGCAGAGTCGAAAACTCCCGTCCAGGAATCTGTTTCTACGAGGGACATCCACAAAATAAGGTTACTAAGGCTCCTCAAGCTGCGGAATTTTTTGTTCCAAAGTTGGCATACCAGACGTGTAGGGGGGATCTTGGTGGTCAGTTTACTTGGTCGCGCGTATTTGTCGGCCATTTTGTGTAGTCGCAGTAAATTTTACCGATGGAAAGTACATCGCGCTCTCCCGCCACCGTCGCACCGTTAAAATCACGTGACTTTTTAGATCGTTTTGCAAAGGAAGGAGAAGCTTTTCTCGACTCCATTACAGAATATACAGACTACATTCCAGAATCCAAAAGACAACTACTTCAGCGGTGTCTTTCTTCTTTCTCGTCCACTAAGAAATTCAAAACGACCCATTCAGCCGGAAAAGTTATGGCATCAGTTTTTGGAGATCGCAAGAGGGCTCTTTTGGTGGTCTTTTTATTTTATGCCTAAAGGGACTTCCATTAATGTAGAGGTTTACTGCAATACCTTAAAAAACTCACAAGAGCCATACAGAAAAGCAGAAGGGGAATGCTGACCTGGGGAGTAATATTAGCATGCGATATTATCACCCACCCCCACTTTTTACTCAGCTTGGTGCCTGACTATCACCTTTTCACTAAACATAAAGATTTTTTAGATTGAAAACGTTTTTTCAACGACCAGGAGGTCGAAGAAGCTCTGAAGAAGCACCTGAAACAGCTGGTGGTGGATTACTATGACACTGGCATACAAAAACTGGTACCCCGACTACAGAAATGTCTCGATCTCGACGGCAATTATGTTGAAAAATAGTTTAATATTCTTGTGATTTATCCGGTAAATTTTAATTAAATGCATTTTTCGATCCTACATAAATGTTGTAACCATAATTTGTGGATGACCTTCGTATTTCACAGACATCATCTACAAGGCGGACTTAACTCCAATTTCTTTAATGTACCCATATACTTAATTCATAAAATTAATATTTAAGGTATGTATGTAGGTCGCATGGATTACCAAGTACTACATAGGTCGTAACGTGGTCGTAACAGTGTTAATATTCCGAACTATTGATGTTACGGAACTTAATGTCTCCTATTCTAGTATTTACGATGCATTAAACAATAAACTGGTCGTTATTCGGTGATACTTAAATATTACCTACAGCTTCACATTTCAATGCATTGTTTCATGTGTACCCTGTACACACATACTCCGTCCGCCGGATGTTGCTTTTATTAGTTTATCCTGTATCCTTACCAACGCCCGTTCCTTACAAACAGTCTCCAAGCCTTTCTGATCCTCTTCTACCCTCCCAAGTTAGATCCACGTCTCGTAGTTCTGACATCTACTACCGAGTAGGGACGAAGGAGCATATGAAGCGAGTGAGGCTGAGCCTCACTAAAAAATCATTGCTATTCGCCAGTACCTAATATTTATTTTAATTCGCTTTATATCAACGCATTATAAAGATAAAACACTAACAACCAATATAAAAATCCTCAAAGATGCCTACAAACATGGTCCGTACTGTGTTATTTACTATAGGTACCTACTTAACATTTACGCATATTATACTTATCCTTAAAATCAGAGCTTCACTAGAAATTTGGTATCGAAGACGCCACTGCTACCGACGAACGGTCAGCAGTGGACGTCCAGAAATTGAGAATCTGATGCCCTGGATAATAAACAAGCGTAGCGATAGGAACGATGTTGTCAATTTTTTTCAAGTACGAAATTATCGAAAACTTACAAATCTGCTTTCCTTCCATACTCTTTTACTTTTATTTGCTTTTATATATATTGATAATTTTTATGTTTTTCTTATTATGTATTTTTGTATAATTTAATTTAGTACGTACTATTATTTGGCATATGATTTATTGCTCCTATTCCTTATATTTCTTACTAAAATTGAGTGAATTTCTAGAAACATAACTCAATTATCATTTCAATTATGCTTTTAAATATTTCAATTTTTCAATTATGCTTATTTTTTTTTTAATACTACTATATTTTACTATTATTTTGTTGATTTTAATGATACCACTATTTTGTATATTTGATTATGTCTAATTCTTAATTTGTATAATTTATATTTTAAACATTATTTCTGATTATCTTTTTTGCATTGTATTCTTTGGAATTTGATTATTTAATACATTTACCTTTTTTTCTAGATTGTGATTCTATGTCATTATAATTTGATCTAATTAATTTTACTATGTATTTTTATTGTTATTTATTGTGGCTTGACACGGGCATAGCCTAAAAAGCCTTAATAAGTTCATAAATATTTATTATTTATGTTTTCTCTGGATATTCATTGTTTACCTTTAAGACTGAAAAAGCACACATTATGATAAAACTGTAAATACTTTTAAATATCATTATAAAATACATAATTTACTGCCTTAGAACGGGGAAGCTATCCCTAGTTAGGCTAACTAACAGCAAAAATAAAAAATATGTATGCTTACTGTTACTACTGAATTAATTTGTTGTATAAATAATTACTTGTATATTGCTGTAATAAATATGTGAAATAATAAAAAAATAAATAAAAAAAAAATAATAAAAAAAATAATAAAAAAATGTAATTTTAAATGAATAAATAAATAAATTAATTAATTAAGGCTCTCAGAAGGCATCTGTATGGTCAGGCAACATATGGTTACGGTTCAGGCAACCGCATCGCAACCCTATGTTCTAATAGGTGAGGCGAGCTTCTTAATTATTAATAGATTGAGTTTTACTACTGACATTTCTCGGTGGCACTGCATTTTAATTATAATAATAGAAATACCATATAGTTTTATTCCACTGGTAAAAAAATAAAATAAAAGGGGAATAAAACTAAACACGTATTTTTATTATCTTAATCATTACCCTACTTATTCAACCTCTTAAGAACTCATAACGAACCAGGCCAATTAAAAAACTTGGGTGTTAAATGTGAACCAAAACAATCAAAAACATTTTTTTTTACTATTTACAAAATTAATCATAATATTTATCAATTTAATAAATAATCATTTTAAAAAGCCAATTTTAAAACGGTTTTTCTTTCATAGGTTTGTCCACTTAAATACTTTCTAACAAAGTAATTCCTTTAAATAAAACTCGTTAATAAACGCGAAAAAGTTGCATAACTGGACTCCATTTAGAGTAATTCACGCTCGAAGATTTTTGACAGAAACAAGCAGCATTTAAATCTGTCGAAAGAAAGCTGTGTTGCTTTCGAATTTGAAGTGTTTTTTTTATTATTATAGCCTTTGATAAATATAGATAGACATATTGATTTATAGCCTTATAAAAACCACTTTAAATGTTTAAAACAATTAAAACCAGAAGTCCACATACATATGTGTACCAAGGGACGATAAAGAATAAGGGACCAAGTGAGAGCAATGGGATCCGTTTTTTTCCTTTTTTCCTCAGTTTCATCCAAATCTTTTTTTTAAAAATCATAAAAATTATAATGATTAAATCCCTATCTAACACGGCTTATAACATCTCCAGGTAAGTTCACAGGCATGATGCGTTCTGCAACTACAAGCTGTATGATTGAATTAAACCAATTTGCATACTGTATAAATAATTTTTCAAACTTTTTTTGAGTTTAAATACTAACAAAAGTAATATGTAATGATCAGTCTAACGTTTCAAGTGCTAGACGTCCTTTCAGGGATCGAACCCCGGACCTCGAGCATGGTAGGACCAACCACTATTCTAAAATGCAAATTTATCCCAATTCGATTACCATCTGAGAGTAGCCATCAATCTGGTTTTTTTTCGCACGGAGATTTAGAATTATTATTATTATTTATTAGTAAAATAAAATTACCGTTTATTATAAAAATTTACAAACTTTTTTTCACGAAAACATACGAAATTTATAAAAATAAAAAAGTTTATTTTCCAAACATAACTTTATTTGTGGTTTTAAAAACAACTATAAACCTGTTCAACTATTGCAATTTTAATAAATCTTCAACCATCGTAACACTTTTACATATTATTTTTATTACAAGTATTTTTTTATTATTATTTGCCCCCTATAATAAAAAATATTTACATTAAAGCTATTTTTTAATGTTCTTAACGAGTTAGTCGAGTCTTTTAATAGTATTTTTTCATTTAGTTTTTAGCTATAAAATACACCACTTTTACTTTAATATATGGTAATTCCTGAGATTTATCGTTGACTTCGTTTTAATATCCTGATTTTTTATAACCCACAAAATGGCGCCCAATTGTTAAAATGAAGTTTTTTTGCTATTCGTTTAATGTAAAAGAACTATAATAATATGTTCTTCTTGCGGTGCCCTGTCAGGTTCCCCTGACGCCGACGTTGGCGATCACTACAGCGAAAGCATCTTGGTCCTGCGCTACTCCGCAGCCAGGACAACTGCTTATTGGATGTACTCGCCATAGTGATTCCTGGGAAAATATGACATGTAGCTCAATCACAAATAACTATCGACGTGCTAATAAGCGAAGTGATAGCAATTTCTCACCGTGGTTGTTTATTTTATTCGCGATCACAATGGGACATCCGTGAACACCTAATATCAAATGACAAAATATTTACGTTTTGGGACGTATAATCCTGCTGCGCAATCACATATTTGAATTTCACCGGTTTAAATATTCAAAAACTGCCATTTTTATTTATTTATTTATTATTTTTCATGCTATTTATTTCATTTAGCCAGTGGTTGGCAAGCCAAATGTCAAGAAAAGTAGTCGCCATAGTAATTGTAATCAAATTTTCTCTTTTTTTAATTAGATACTCCTTACTATTTTGCAAATGCAACATATTGTATTATTTTTTATAGTAAACGTCGATTTTTCGCCAGTGAACTGTATTTGTTTACGATGAAAAAAAAAACAAGCCGACTCGAGCATTTACTTAGAGATTACACACGCGTTGATTTATGACTGCGATAACTTAAGCATATTCATTATTGTTCATTATGATCGCTCAAATGCTTAGCAAGTTTTTAAGCACGTCAAGTTTTTCGGTAATTGAGCTACAGAGTGGTTTCCTGCTGCCTTCTGTGGTGGATTTTTTGTCGGGCTTACCTTCTCTTAGCTAGTTAGTTCTGGTTTGGAAAAGCCAGAAACTCACCTTTCATCCTTTCGTTGTCTGCTGTGATCACACCGTTATGAGTGGAATCCTGTTGCCTAGGGTTCGCGACGTGGACGCTTACGAATTGGACTAGTCATTAATGTAGCCGGTGGAATGCAACTGGGCGTTCGCAGCATTTTATAGAATCACTCCCTCCAGTAAGATGGACTCGCTGCAACCCTACTGACAGTTCGAACCCAGAAATATTTATTATATAATAATATAAACAAAACACTTATTATATAATGGTAAACAATCAAACAGCATGTACAAATATATTACCACTTTTTTATATTTGTGTGCAACTTATATACACACAAAAATGTTTACACCGAAAACATATTCTTATATATACCACCGGAAAATCTTTTTATACGGGGGATGCGTTCCTCATATTAAAAATATACGTACAAAAAACCTTATTTAATTAGAGAGCTATTTTCAAGAAGGCAGGCAGTTTTTTGGGATGACATCCACAAATTGCCAAAAAGCTGGGGAAATGTTGTAACTTCCGATAGACAAGATTTTATTTTATAAACGCTCAAATTTCCTTAAAAATATCGGTTTTTAAGTTATAAACCCAATTATAACGACTTAATTTTATGTATAAGAAATTAAATAAATAATGTTGTGTCTAAGTGAAATGAGTGTTTTGTTTTTGTTATTGCCTTATCATGAAAAAATTATAATACCTACATATATATTACGACACGTTTCTTTTATTTTGTTTTCAGATTTACGGTGCTAAGACTCCGTGTTTGTGCAGCGGGAAGTAGATGGTGAAAGTTGGCTGGATGAAGCCATCATGACCCACGCCAGAAGACATGGGGGTGAAACTTAGAGCGGGTACCCTACTGTGCCTACTGCTGGTGTATCGGTCCATGGGCGATGGAGCCCGACTGCTGGGTGAGTGGCCCCCTTCTCATAAAAAGAGAAATGATAGTATGATTACATGTAATATTTACTAAAACTACATATTTTACTAGCTCTTACCTGGCGTAGTATTAGGGAGAAATTAGTTCACTACGGTCAACCCTCCTATAACGCGATTAATTCGTACCGCGTTATATGGAAACCGCGCTATAAGGAACCCTGAATTAATACTTATCAGATTTTACATACCGCGTTTTATAGAAACCACTACCGTAATATATATAAACTGCCTTCTAAGAAACTCAGAATTAATACAAATCAGATTATTTGTACATCGTTATGTAGAAACCACTTTAAGTAATTTTCAGAAATGATGAAATTATAAATAAATCTGACCGATTTATTTTGCATTGCATACATACATAAAAATTTGCGCTAAGCAAATAAAATGGTACCCAAACATAATACAAAAATGTAGGTTTCTTAAATATAGTAGGTACATGGATCATATAATAAAATTATAAATAAAAAAATATTTTTATAAAATTAACTTGATTAAATACTTTTAATATTAGATGCTTTTTATTTATGACCACTTCGTTCATATTTAGGGAATCCCAAGACTGTACATAAATTATTACATTATTTCTACTTCCCAATCGAACAACGTGCATACGAATGTAATAAATAAACTTTTCAAGTCATTTACGTTGTTAAAATGTTGTCTTGTACGAAAAATACATTAAATAGAAAACACTTTATAAGAATACCGCGTTATAGGAGGGTTGACTGTAATTAGTTTTGTCGTTAAACAATAAGATTTTTTCAGATGGAATGATTTATTTTTACGGAATATATAGCCTATGACATTTTTCAGCTCTCCGGCTATCCTTACGCAAAAAATCAGATCAATCGGTTTCTCCGTTGTGACGTGAAAGTTTAATTCATTTTTCCACAAAAAAAAAAGGTAGTTTTTTTTTACGAAATGGAAAGTAGTCTTTCATACTTTTCAGCTTTTTGACTAACCCTATGCAAAAATCACGTCAATTGGTAGTTCCATTGTGACGTGAAAGAAACACAAACAAACGGACAAACACACTAAATGATATTAAATATTTATATACAACCACTTACCGACTTTTCAATGTCTACTAGTTTTGAGACGTATCCGTCTCTTCGTCAGAACACCAATTAAACCAACACGCATAACCCACTATACACCTTCACCATAGTTGTTGCACTAAAATATAAAACCAACACGACATGCATTTTAATAATAATGATGCATTCATTATGATGCATCTGCTTATTAAAATGCATGTGATGTTGGTATTATATTTTTGTGCAACACCTATGGTGAAGATGTACAGTGGGTTTTGCATGTTGGTTTATTTGGTGTTCTGGCGAAGAGATGGATACGTCTCAAAACCGGTAGAAATAGAAAAGTCGGTAAGTGGTTATATACAAATATTAACTGACATTTAGTTAAATGTGTGACCACGGAGTTAATGCTTTAAATATTTATAATATAGACAAACACAATTTCGAATGTATAAAATTGTGCATTCTATATGGGATTGCCCAGAACTTTTGTCACTCGTCAACTTCAGGGTGCCTGGAAGGATAACTAGGCGGGTGCCACCGTTTTGCAGTAACAACTCACGCACAGTGTATAATTGTAATGCTGTATTAAGCCGACTTCATGAACTCGGCAATAGTTGTTCCCACATATCGGATATATTTAATGTGGGGTATTGTTCTTATAGAACAAACCTTATAAACTTTTTCAAAGATGAGCAGTAATCATATTTAATGTAGTTACTTCATATATGATTTTCTGTTTTTATATATATTTTTATTATAAACCTTATTATGTTTAAAATTTGATTTACTTTTTATATTAATTTTTAAAGTTCTCGTATACTTTTTATTTCAAACTTTTGTTTTATTTAAACTTTTTTTTTTTTAAATATTATGTTATATAATTTTTAGGCTTGATTATTGTTCCTTAGTTTTGAGTGCAAATATGTAGTTTAAAAAATATCAAACCTTATATGTTTATATTATAAATTTGTAAAAGGCAATTATGCCGTGTATGTTAATAAAAAAATAAAATAGTATGGAGTATGGATGGATTATACACGTGTTTATAAAATATTTGCTCCACAACAGACCGGGAGGCCCAATTACAGCGGTAAATAATAGCACAGAACCCCTAGGCTTGAGAAAGATCACATTGCATTTTTGTATTATCACCGGGAATCGGACCCGGAACCTTCCGCGCGTGAATCAAATGTCTTTGCTATTACACAACGGAGGCCACCGATATATTTGTCTATGTTTTATAATGATTAAATAAATAAACAATGTTCAACGCATTCTCAACTAAATCAAATAATTTAAAAATTTATTTTATTTGTTTATTTTACACTTATAATCGAATTATCGCGAAGGACAAGATTGGGAAAATACTTCCAATTCAACCGTGTTCAATATTAAGTATAATCGGACAAGTAAGCTACACACCTCTATCTATACGAGTATGTATGTAAAATCGCCAAGTCAGTCAAGTTAACCAAACACATAAATACTTTTTGAATTGTTTAAAATAAAATTGTACGTTATATCATAGAATTATATTATACCAGGGCCTCGATTATGATGGGAAGATAAAGACTGCATACCTCCACCTTGACGGTATAGTTGAACAGTTGAAGATAAATTCCCTCTAGCGATTATAAAGATATACTACTGACCCCCCCCCCCCACCTTCAAGTTTTGGGTAGGTATATCGTTATGAATCAAGGGGAAGCGTACAAAACCTATTTAAAATATAAATGAGAACTATTTTAAATGTTAATGACGTAAGGAACGCGGACTAATTGTTTGCAGTCATTCAATTGGCTTGTTTCGATAATGTCGATATGACAAGAAGGTAGAACATACCTAGGTAAGACATACATAAATATAACACCAGACAACAAAAACACTATCATATTGAAAAAGCAAAGACAAACACAGGACAGTCAAAAATACTACATAATGGACTTAAACACTACAACGACCTACTACCTTACTACTTGAAAACTTTTAATGGAGACAAATTTAAAATCAATCTGAAAAAGCACATGATGACTGAACTAACTAGACTAGACGAGACATAAAATGACTAGACAATATTAAATTTCTAATGTAACCCTAACGGGTTTTTTAAAATTGTAAATAAATAAAAAAAAAATAAAAAAAAGATACACATAGTACATAAGTTAAGTATACCGTCTCGATATATACAGATTTTTTTATTAATAAATTTCATAAAGAGTACATGTTTTTGTAAAATTCTAAACATATACTTTTACACATCCAGTAAATGTTATCACTGTAACTCTCCAAAAAAAGAGACTAACTCTTGTGCTTGGAGAGTGACTTACACTGTTTTGGTGATTTATTTATAAGATTTTATATAATTTTAAATACGAGATGAAGATAGCGTTCACAATCGAGGCACAGGGCTTCGAATACAATGGGAAGTTATCATTTATCTTCAATTTTGTCTACAAATTAAAATTAAGTTTTCTGTATAAAAAGCAGAATATTAGACATGTTCAATTATTGAATTCAATTCAATTCATTTATTTTAAATATAACATATACATTACAAAAATATATTCAATACGTACATATTATAAAAAAAAAAAAATACACGAAAGAGACTCATGTCAAAGTAGTAGAAGAATCCTGCTCCGGAAAACCCCTTCGGATACATGGAACAGATTAATATCCAGAGCCATGTTGTTCAGCATAGCGGTAGCCCTTCCAACAGGCATAACCATAGGCAGGTTGGTCCTGAATATCGGAATATGAAACAATCTATGCTGACGCTGTCTTAGGTAATTATCAGGAACATACAAACCAATGCTCATCATAATTTCAGAATTATCGATCATAGCGCGCAACAATCGATAAAAATGTGTAGTCAAATACACATTCCTTCTAGTCTCTAAACTGTTGTAGCCAAGCACACCCTGGAGAAACTCGGTCGGGTAGAGCCATGGATAATACCCGCACTCTCTCACGTAGATAGGTTATCGACGAAGGTACTTTCATGCAAATATATTCATTTTCGTACACAATTATTGGTTTTTCTTTATATACAGTCGAAGATAACTCTGTTAACTTCCCATTGTAATCGGGGCCCAGAAGGCGCGTAAAATCGTGTTTGCATGCATCGCACTGTGTCCAAAAGTCTGGCATCCTGCTTGCGCGCATGCGTGAAATGGCCGCGTTGTGTTACCAGACCGCGAATAATAATAATCATAACGTCCGTAATTTTGTGTATTGTGATGTTATGTTTTACCACAAAAAAAATTTTTCTTAATGGACAATAAAAAAAAGAGATACTTTTATTGGGCAAACGTAATTTTTCTTTTTTAAATTATTACTTATAAATTTTTCACTGAATATCTACTAAATATTTAAAAAGTATGAAGAATGAAAATAATAAACAATATAAAATAGATAACTGAGAGTGACAACAACTACTATATATAACGTATTTTTATTATAATAATTAAATACAGTTCCTCCAAGAAAAAATAGTAGAGAAACTCAATCTATTAAATGTTATTCAACAATGTTTTGAGTATGTCCAAATGTTTGTAGACAGGCTGGATTTCCTCCCTAGGGAGTTATTTAGATCTAAATTTTGTTGCAACCGAGAGGAAAACCTTTATGAGAAGGGAATATGGAAGTCTAGGCATTTAAAGGGCTTATAAAATGGCATTGGCGGGTTTAAGTAGCCACAATACACACTGTGTAACATTTACCATTCTGCCTACGTTTAAACATCCACATTTTCTCAACTCTTCCATCTGTTGACATTCGTGAAGTAAAAGAGCAGAAACCTTTTTCATTTGGGTAAGATTCATCCGGTTGAAGCAATTCACCTACTACTCAACGCCTGAAAACAATTGTTTAATTTTTGTACTTACACCAGTTAGTTTACTGAACGACGTTTTAAGGTGGCCAATTGAATCATCCAATTACAGGTCATACGCCCCGTAAATACCTAGACTTCAATATTCCCTTCACAGAAATGTTATTCTTCTCTGCTGCAACAAAATATTGGGTATTAAATATTATGTTTACAATTATTTTATTTAGAATAGAAGGTATAACATGGGTCAGAAAATGGTATAAGATCTTGTGCAAGATTTGATCTAATGAATCTAGTGTAGTGTAAAGTGAAATACACAAATCGGGTGAATCTATACTCAAATTCAGATAAATTAGAAGTCCCATTTTTCAACTAATATTTGAAGCAAAATTTGTCCGCATATCCCATGCCTGTGATACTGTTATCTATCAACTTCAACTGTCAACGTGTATTTTTTGTTGCTTTTATCACTCAATTTATCCTCGGTCTTAATTCTTTCACTTTACGCTTGCCTCTCCTTTCTGAAAATACTGATTTTAAATAGGGTTCACTGTCCATGTTATTTTAGAAACTTAATGTTTATTATTGAAGCAGAATAATATATTGTTAGTGGTCAGTAGTCGCGTCGTCACTATATAGATAGCTCGTTTTGTCAACTGTGAAACTGGCCGTTATCTGTCATGGCTCCGAAACCATCCGTACTGCGCGTGCTCATATACGCAATTTTAAAATGAATTACCAGAATCTGTTACGAACATCAAATGAATGTTAAGGATCTGGGCGTTAGATTTGTGAGCACCCTGACATTTCATGATCACATAGAGGCAATCAGTGGTAAAGCGTTGAAGATGTTAGGATTCGTTCGCGTACTGATAACTCTTTACAACTCCTTGGTGTGAAGTAGACTCGATAGTGGGTCGATGATTTGAGGGCCACATGAACTGAAGAACTATCTTATGATCCAATCCAAAAGAAGTTTCTGAGATATATCTACATGAGAGAGTGCGGATATTATCCTTAGCTCTACCCGACCGAGTTTCTCCAGGGTATGCTTGGCTACAACAGTTCAGAGACTAGAAGGAGTGTGTATTTGACTACACATTTTTATCGATTGTTGCGCGGTATGGTCAATAATCCTGAGATTATGATGAGCATTGGTTTGTATGTTCCCGATAATTACCTAAGACAGCGTCAGCATAGATTGTTTCATATTCCAATATACAGGAACAACCTGTCGATGGTTATGCCTGTTGGAAGGGCTACCGCTATGCTGAACAACATCGCTCTGGATGTTGATCTGTGCCATGTATCCGAAGGGGTTTTTCGGAGCAGGAATCTCCCACTACGTTGACAAGAGTCTCTTTCATGTTTTCTTTTTATTTTTATATTGTGTGAACCTTGAATTTGGTATGGATATATTATTTTTTAAATAAATAATTGAATTCAAATGAAATCCTAGGCACTGCCCCGTGTACAACAGAAAATAAAATGGCCCAAGATTTGGCACTAGAATTATTGTGCACGAGATCATGCAGCATTTTCTGGCTCATCCTTTAGGAACCAACTGATGGAATAAATATAAAAAAAAGTGAATTCTGGGTTAGGTAACGTTTGGCTGGGTTAAAATAAACCTTTTTTTCTTTTATACAGCAATCAATCAAAACGTACTTAGCAGATACCTTATGATTGATAACCATCAACATTCTTTATTTCTGTTTTGAAACGAAATATTGAAATAACCCTGTTTTTTTTTTCAATAAATCATTTTTAGAAAAATCTGGACCTTGCTTACACAAAATTATACTTTACATAAATAACGTTTTTTTTTTCATGATTATTTTTTATTTTCTCGCTTTAGCGACATCGTTTGACTTAACAGCCCAAAGTGCTTTTATGGGTTTATATTAAAGATAAATTATATACTTGTTCTTTAGAATCATGTAAAACACGTTTTATTGGGGTACTAAAACATTCAAAATCGTAAATCAGTTAACAGAAATTATAATCAAAGACGACGCGACGGTTCGACGGAGACGTAAAAAACGTCAAAATTTTTAAATCTTTTTTTTTTTTAATTGAGTGTTTTGCAACACACAGACCAAGAAACCTAAATACAGTGAAAGACCTCCACATATCAAAAAAATGTTTAATTGATAAAAAATGTTTAATAGAAAAATGTTTAATTTTAAAAAATTGGAATTAATTTCTAATGGTTCCATTTCCTCTTACTGTGAGTTTGGCAAATTACATGGATGGTTTACGTTGGATATTGTCACTCTTCCTCGTGCCATATTGCAATTACATCGTTAAACTTTTTGTTTTACTAACTGAGATAGATATTTATTAATCAAGGTTGCAACGGTTCAAAGAAACTTTTTAAAACTGAAATTTAATAATAATCACAGCAACAAAGTACAATGTAACACATTCCATGAAATATGTTATTTTATGTAATAATTAAAGACTAAACAATTGAATGAAAATAAAATAAGAAACAACGAAAAGTTTTTAAAAAAACGCAAAACATCAGTAAATAAAAAAATAAAAGTTAAGATCAGAAAATCTTATGTTTTAAAATATAAATGTAACTAAAGTAAAGTTGAGAATCAACAATGCTTTGTCAAATTTTTATAGATAGGAGCTGGATTCAACCCCCTAGGGAGCTGTTAATATTAACATATTACAACAGTGATGGAGAACATTTTAGAGAAGGGAATATAGAAGTCTAGGCATCTACAGGGCTTATGACCTGTCATTGGCTGGTTTAAGTGGCCACTTTACACACTGTGTAACATTCACCATTTTTCCTATATAATTCTTCCATCTGTTGATGTTTATGAAGTTAAATAGCTGAAATCTTTATTGGTTCGTTTGAGCTGGTTTATGTGGCTACTTTACACACTGTAACATTCACCATTCTTCCCATGTTTTAATATCCATATTTTCTCAACTCTTCCATCTGTCGACTTTTGTGAAGTAAGCCATGTAAATGCCTAGGCTTCCATATTCCCTTCTCAAAATGTTTTTCTTCTGTTGCAACAAATTTAGATATGAATAACTCCCTAAGGAGGAAATCCAGCCAGTCTGCAAGCATTAGGATATACTCAAAACATTGTTAAGATAAATCACGTATTGAACTGTAATTTGTTCATGACAGTCGCCATTCTTTAAAAATATATAAATAAACGTGAAACTATTAAAAAATACGTGTTGTCCTCGCCAGATAAGAATGCCTACCCTCACATAGTGACCACAGTGTAAAAGTGTTGCCGGCGAAGGCATTCTTATCTGGCGACGACTAAACATGTATTTATTCGAACCCTGGTAAAAAGACATTCATAATTGCACGGCTGGTTGGCTCGCAGAATTCCTCTTTTGACATTACATCCGTCAGGGTGTCAAATAAAATTTAACTCGACATTGAACATCTGTCCAGACAAAGTTCTCGAAATGTAACGTTTAAGGTAGACATAATCTAATTTCACGCTAGCGTGACATTCCAAGCATCTTGACTGTGTTTGCGACACTATTTTATCGACCGCATTTATATTCAAATTTTGATATGCAAATGAACGGATATCAAAAACATCTGGAGAGTAATAATAAAAATTAAGGGTGTTTATTTATTAAGGAAATCATACAGTCTTTATATAAACACAAGGTACAAAAGAACAATTAAAAAAAGCAAGACCAATTACAGATTTCACATTAACTTATTATGAATGCAGAAGAGAGGTAAATTTAATTCTAAAAAAATAAAATTTTTAAATAAAAAGTACATAAAAAGAGAGAAGGCATTGTATTGCTCCAATTCTACTTTTCTCCCCTCTCTCTGCTTCCATGAACATTCATATTTATTAGTAAAAATTGTTATGATAATAAGTAAAATTAAATGATAATTAATTAGATGCAAGTAGTAAATGTTCATATGAATAAGTAAAAATTAAGAGTTAAAATTAAAAATTAAATGTTCAAATAAAAAAATTGATCGGGTTGTGGTCCTGTGGCTAGTGTCTCGGACTCACGGACCAAAGGTCTGTGGTTCGAATCCCACTCTACCCCAACTTGATTCCATTTTCTAATAGTGTTATTTACAACTCGTTGAAAATGGCCCTCAAAATTAAATATTTGGGTAAACCATAAGAACGCAAACATTTCTTTTTAAAAAAAAAAAGTTAAAATTAAAATTAAAAGATAAAAAAGTTAAAAGTAAAGCAGGAGATAAATTTAAAATATCTTTAACAGATCTGATAAAAATATGGTTATTACATGTTAATTGAACAAACTATGATTTTTCTGTTTTGTTTTTCACTTTAAATTTATGTTTGTGTATTTTTTTATTTATTTTAGTATTCTTTAATAATATGCATGCTTCCAATTTCCATTATGTTGTATTTGTTGTATGTATGTGTGTTGGCTCTTGGCCTCATAGTTAGTGATACGGTACTACTTTTTTGTAATGTTTGTCTTCATATGAGTAAATAAATCAATAAAACTTCTCACAAAAAAATAAGGTGGTCGAATATTAGAAACATCACTTCGCGTTATTCCAACAGAAGCAAAATTACTGATGATTGAACTGATGATTTTATACGGAGAGATAGGTATCTATTTTTTAGTGATTGAAATCTCAATTTTTAAAAAATAATATCCCTTGAGAAATAAATGTAAGAACTTACGGTAAAACTCCTAAAACTGCCATTCTTGACATGCTCCGTGCGCCTGTTGCAGACATTTTATTAAAAAAACTATTTCATAATCCCCGATAAAATAAGTTAAAAATACTCCAAATGTATTGAAACCACTTTAAAGTAGTAAAATTTTTACTGTTATTCCATCAAACTTTGAGAATAATTTGATACGCTGCGCTGGAGAAGCCTGTCTCCATACAAATTTATATTACAAGTTTTAAATCAAAGTTAAAAATAATGCTCGCGATTAGAGATGCCACGAAGCGCCGAATGTTCGGCAAAATATTAGTGCATTTCGGCCTGTCCCATTGCGGTACGTGCGGGGGTGACGGGGCGGGCGTATTTGTTTAATTTGCGAGTAGTTCGTGTCGCGACACGCGTTATTTGTTCATTATTACATCATGTTGTGTTACTAATAGTCCTTATTAGTAATAATTATTGGTTATTAGTAAGTATTTGTTAATTGTACATCATGGCACCATTGGAATCTTGGATTTAGGAATCTTATGAGATTTGTTGTTAAGAAAATAAACTGGCTATGTTTGCTGTGTAATAAGATCTCGCGAGGTATTATTTATGAGGATAAACGCAATCATTTGTAGCCAACAAATGCTGAAAAAAATGTTTTCATTCATCACAACTTAACACTGATAGACTTTAAGTATTAAAATAATAATCTGTGTTTAAATTAGATACATTTTTGAGAAACACGTGCGTTTTTTTAAATGATTTGGTATTTGGTTATTAGTATTTGGTTATTCGGTAAGTACATAAAATATCTAGCGTCGGGGGCCTGCTAGTTTCAGTATTGGGCCTTAAAAATTAGATATTCTTTTACTAAAACATCTTAAACTGTACAATTATAGAAATTAAATTAGACTGTTTTTGATGACATCCAGATACCAATGAGGATTTTTTGAAAACAAAACCATCGAAATTCTACTGGGCCTGCCACACCACACACTCTACGAGTGTAAGACAGTAGCGAGGAAAGGAGGCAAAGACGTAGTTTAGCAACATTACTCGTCATGCCGCGCGTTATGCTCCTCGTCGTGCCCACCGCTCCCTATTTTTTCGGTTTTTTGAGCGCGAGTCAAAGGACCGGCAATATGAGCGCGAGCTAGTGGCCACATAATTGCGCGGTAGCAGTACGCATCGAGCGCTCGCACAAGACGCACGCGTCATATTTTAATTATGTATATTTCTTTGTATGACGTTTTTTAAATTTTTCATCTAAAATTTTTTTTTGGTTGTTGTATACATAAGAGGTGAATCAAAAAATAAAGGATAAATACATAGCAATGAAATACATATTATCGGTAAAAATAGGAAACAAAAAATCCCACAAAGGCATGGCCTGTTAGTACAAGAAATGTCTATGCTCTTTTGCATATAAAATAGACAGGTGTAATAGATTTGTGTAAAATAAGAGAAATGAAAACATCCTGTAAAAGATTATTAGGTACATTTTTATTTTATAGTAATTAAAAAAGGAAATTTAAAATATTTTTTTAAAAAAATAAAAAAATTCCATTATTCCATATTAATATACATTGTACTAAAAATGCTTAGCGCGCACGCTGGCACAGTTTCATCGTCCATTGTATAGAAAAACAAATGACAAGTGCGATTAATTGCGCTAGTAGAGCAGTTTGTGGGCGGAGAGGGCAACATCGGGCGAGAGGGCGGTAGCGCGAGGAGCATGAGCATGAGCAGCGCAAGGAGCATAGTATGGCGGGGCTATACGAAACGGTACGATAGACCGAGCATCTCTCGCAACTTATATTTTTTTAAAAGAGGCTTAAAATTTATTGTGTCATCAATTGCCAGGGTGCGATGTATTTGAAAGCTTACAAGGATTTGTAATTAAAAGGTTTCCCTGTATTCGTGAAATAAAATACCAATTACCTTTTCAAGCATTGAGAAAAGCATTAAAGGTAATAATACTCTTTATGCCTTTTTTATAGTTCTTCAACCCGACACATTGTATTTTCCCAGTGTTAAATTAAATTACGCTTTCCTTGAACATGGCTGGAAGTAAAATTTAAGTCAATCTACTTTAAAGTAATTCATGGTGTAACAAATAAACAGCATACGTGTAGAACTTAACACGCGGATTGTAAATTTACAACGGACTTTCTGAAACTTTATTCAATTATGCATTATGTTGAGTATTTTAACATTTTCGTAGACAGAGATTGACATGAATACCAATTTTGAGAATGTAATATGGAAGGCTAAGCATTTACAGGACTATTGACCTGTTATTGGCTTTTTAAAACATTTTCCTTAAAATGTTCCCTATTGACAAGAATGTATAAGAATGTTCTGCGTATTTATTTATTTTTTAAATTATGAAATACGGAGAAACGGAGAAAAAGCTAATTGTTAGTAGCATAAAAAATATTTTTTAATTTATAATTTTTAATTCCGGCAAAAACGGTCATTCCATTGACCATGCCCCTGATACGTCACGATTCATGTTTATTTGTTCCTGGCCATTGAAATGTGTGTATAACATTATTACGAATCTTGAAATCACAACAACCGAGGCCAAATACGTCGCGTTTTTCTTGCAGCATATTTTTATTAAATTTATTTTTTACATTTATATCCATAGTGATTTTGAATATACAATTAATTATTCAAAATCAATTTCATATATATTTATCGGTATTCGTAGTATGTGACATTTCCTTATTAGATTCTCTTATTTTTACCGCGTATAAGAAAACATTTTTTTTTCCAATTCCTCATAGCACCTCACTGAATTTTTTCATCTACTGTTTAAGCTTTTAGCAATGAGGAATTCCAGCCCAACCCGGAATTTTTAAAAATAAGAATATTTAAAAATTTTGGAGTAGGGTGAAATATCTCAAAAACGCACGCAAAAATAAATAAAAAATGTTAATAATAGTATTCATTTTAATATCGTAAATAATGACGTCACCTCTTATATCTAAGTGTAGTATTTTCGGTTTCCGCTTTAAATCCCCCGCACCTTGTAAGGAACGTTTTGACCATAGAAAAAAAAGAGTATAATTTGTATATGACATTTCAACCAGAGATTATGTCAACTTTCTAGGTTTTTCTAAATCGAAACGTTCGTAAAAACAACCATAACAGAGAAATGAGCAAATTACGATCAACTAAATGAAGTAATCAAAGCAATATTCCATAGATTCTTGTTAGTTTTATTATTGGCTGAAGAAATACAGCTCACCGCGGTCAGTGAAACTAAGAACGCCAACCGTTTCATGACGTCACAACTGAAAAGTGACACACTGATTACAGTAATTTGATAAATGTAACTTTAAAAACATATCTTTGCAAATAACGCCCAAAAAAAATTTTTGCTTGGTTAAATAGTATGCTAATGGAAAAAAATTATAATTAGAAAACAGTGGAATTCCTCATTGCTATTTAGCCATCAAAATCATACGTACTCAAAACATTACAATAAAGAACTATTGTTTTGTAAATATACCGGATTTATAATCATTCCTTATTTCACATGCGTGTATATTAATTTTAGAAATGCCTGGGTCCATTTGATGCGTCCGTTTCGCGAGTGTAAAGTTTAAAATCTGCTTGATTGCAACTCTTTCTCGTAAATTTAACAGGCTTCACCAAATGATGCCATAAAATAAAAGTGCTGGCTATAAACACCGCTTGGCGGCGCGATGAGCCATGTCCGCGATGCACAAAAGATGCAGATGTCTGGAATCGGGAATAAATCATCATCTTCCAGATAGATCTTAACAATGACTGACAAAAGGGTGAGAGATTATATCTTTTCATTTTCTATCTGTGTTTTCAACTATATTCAATACGGAAAAATCAAAACAAATATTTAACTATCGAAGACGTATCTATAGTTGATAAAGATTTTTGGTTATTTTTTTTATTTATTTATTAAAAGAAAAAAACTGTAAATTAAAAATTTGTATATTACACGACACAATATTAGTTAGTGCACAGTAGTGGCACAACTCAAACAACTCATTTTTACAGAAGAGAAGTTACGCGAATCAATAAACTAACATTTATCCGCAAAAGCAAAGGCTCAACTTAAAGTTCACTTCACTTGTGTCATTTAATTTATGTTTTCAGAAATAACCATGGCATAACGATCATTGTGGCACTTTTTTTTTTAATTTGAGTAAAACATTATAGTAAAACAATAAATATTTTCACATAATATAATCCTATCTCACAATACACCGCCAACGCATGTTTTCAATAATTTGTCCTACTCTGCTTTATTGAAATATTACGTATTGTATATCTTTAAACTTATTTTTTAAATGTACCTACATCTAAGACAATATTTAGTTTTATATAAATTATCTTTACACTGTATAATATTTACCAGTCTGAAGATGCCCATTAGTGAGTGAAAGCGCCAATTGGTCTAATAAACAAGTGGAAGTGTTCCAAGTATTTTTAATTAGAAAATTATATATAAATATAAGTTATTACATCAATATAGTAAAATATTAATGTTTTTTCTTGTGAGCCCACATAAATATTTCAAAGAATTATGCCGTTAATTTTAAGGATATAAACATTTTGGAACATTTCTGCGTATCTGCTTAACTTAAAAACGGCAATTTTGGACTTGTGTCGCCATTATCGGCCAGGCGCGATATTTTCTGAGTCAGCTTTTATTTTCATCTCAGCCATTCCAGACATTTTGTCTCGTGTATTTTTTTCCTTTTACGATTGTTTCCAAACTCCGTCGATGATGTATTTTATATTGTTTGCATAAATTAATATAATTAACATCTAATCCGCGAATGAAATATTTTACAATACAAACGTCTGCCGCTTCAAACAATTATTTTGTTCACCTTGCACCTGTTCACTTCTATAGAAATACGACAGGTCAAGTGGGCATGAATTATTAATTTTGTTTTATGTATTCTTGAAGGAAAAAGAAAAAAAACTGAATTTTTACTAGGGATGAGCAGATATTCATTTTTTTGCGAAAAATTAATGCAATGATTATAATACATCGACAGTAAAATATATGTTAAACGTGTCTCATTGACATTTTATGAGGATAACTTTTAATGTAACATAACATACTAATATTTTAAAAGGGGGAATATGCAAATGCGTGTTTGAAAAACTTGTAAGAGTATTTGTGTTACTGTATCAGTGTATTGGGAATATTAGTGAAGGTGAGTATATATTTATGTATGTGTGTGTGTATGTAAGGGTGAATATGTATGTATGAGCATGTGACAATGTGTGGTGAATAAAAGTAAACTTATTGAATAGTAATACTCGATGATTCCATGTTTTTTTTTAAAACTTTATAAGGAAACCAATCAACCACCTTATCAAGCAATGTAAATTTGTAAAGAACATTTAATATCTAATAATTTCAAGGCGTAGGTACCTACCAATAAAATAATTCAATTTTGTTTAATACTATAAGATGAGGAATTGTCAGAATGTGGCAATCAGGTTGTGATACTTTTAGAGCGAGAAAAGAACCTCATACTTCTGACCCGGAGTCTACAACACTATCACGGGACCACAACAAGTCTCCAGCAAGTTGCTGTTTGATTAATGCAATTGTTAACTGATGTTCAAATTTAAATTCATGGAAAGTTTCAATAATACTAATAATAAGTCAAAACAGCCTTTTTTATTTAGTAATCTTCAAGACTTTTTGCATTTAAGTCTCATTATAAGTGAAAATAATAGGGTTGTGGTTATTTTAGTAAGATAATTTAAGTATCGGTAGATGGGTATTTTTTTCCTGATTAATAATATGGATTTAACTCATTTTCGAAAAAATTGTTAGACGCATCCTTCTTTCTTATGACGGCAGAATACTGGATTTGAGTTAGTGTTAATCAGAAGCTTTACAAAAAGATAGTCTCATAAATCATTCCCAAATAATTCTCGTAAAATTTATCTTTTATGTAGATACTTGTAGAAAAGCGAGACTTATTAACTAATTATGTAAATTGAATATCTACATCATTTTAATTCCTATTGACAAATTATTTCACTATTTAAAAACTTTATAATTTATAGAATAATTTATTGCCGACATGAACACACGAGTAGGTAACCGAAAACATTGTATTCATAAACTTACGTAAATTCTTCAAAACCGACTGATTGTCAAAAAACTGAAACAGAACAAATAAGGTTGACTGGGATGGGGTTTCTCGGCGGTTTAAATAGTTACAAATGACTGAAATCCAAGTATTTTGAAGCATCAAACACCAAAATTCGAACGATTCAACTAAAGTAAAAACATTTTTAAAAGATCCTCCAAATAAACAAACGAAATGCGTGATCGGTAGGGGCCAGTTTTTCAATCCAGATTTTTTTTATTTTTTTATTGAAAAAAGAAATATTTGCGTTCTTATGATTTACCCAAATATTTAATTTTGAGGGCCATTTTCAACGAGTTGTAAATAACTCACTATTAGAAAATGGAATCGAGTTGGGGTAGAGTGGGATTTGAACCACGGACCTTCGGTCCGTGAGTCCGAGACACTAGCCACAGGACCACAACCCGATTTTAAATTAATTATAAATTATTAATAAATTTGGCTCTCCTTTTTAAAAACATTGAATGTTTTCTAATAAATACAATGTAAAAGAAGCAATAATATTAAACTACTTGTTGATTTAAGTACACGTTCAATGCATAATATTTTAGATAATTAAATATAGCAGACCAAAACAGAGATTTGATAAATTCTTATGGGTGAATTAATGATGAAGTGATATCAGTGAGCATGAAGTGTCTGCGTCCGGGCGGGTGAAAACTACAGTTTTCGGTGTAAAATTAAATCAGATTTTTGCACTTGGATTATTATATTTTTCATTACACTTTACATTGCTCAATTTGCAAAAAACACCCACAGCACTAGAAAAATCTGACGGTACTTTAAAAATCATTAAAACTGGTTAATATATACTTAGATTCATGTTTGTAATGTAAAATAACTAATGTATTCATTGTTTATCATTTGTCAAAATCAAAAACATTCCAACTGTCGTGAAGATTCGATCATTCACTCGTTTCATTAAGGTGATATTATCTCAGTTTCACTTTTCTATGGCTGGCTTCTTTTTGCATAACTACGTTTACATTTGGCAGTTTGTTGTGTTATTTAGTATGTAAGCAGCCTGGCTGTTATGGCCGGGTCAGTAGTATATCTTTATAATTGCTAGAGGGAATTTATCTTCAACTATACCGTCAAGGTAAAGGTATGACGTCTTTATCTTCCCACCATAATCGAGGCCCTGGTTATAAATATGTATGTAGATGTAATATTTTTTTATTTTTTTTAAAGCCCTTAAATCGTTTTTAAAAATTGAATAAAATTCTTGAATGATTATTTATTATTAAAATACCGAAGAATTGGTAATTTCTACAAAATAAGTATTAACAACAAGAAAGAGTTGAAATCGTAAAGAAATATCCCAATATGTTAACGAATCTCTGACACAATAATGAAACAATAAATATACTTTGAATCCAATTTATGTTCACCGGTAATAATTTTAAGATATCGTAAAAAATACATGTTGAATTAATAAATGTTAATATATTCATTTCGTGTGTTAGTTTTAAAAACTGCTTTGAATTGTTTTAATCCGAGATAAAAGCTGGATTTATTAAAGCAAACATCTCATTACATTAATAAGTATTAAAAGATTATGTACAATTGGAGCCTATGCCCTTGGTAGAGTAGTATTTTTAAATTTTTTTAAATTTTTTTTAAAAATATTTTTTATTTAGTATTGTGGTAGGAACTGTGCAAATCGTTGTTAGTAGTATTAATGTGGTATAACTGCTGTGAAATAATTAAATTCGCAGTACCCAGTACCTCATCATTCCATGTGGTGTCCACAAAAAACCTCCATGCATCTCTATCGGCAGCCCTCCTGTGCATCCCCCCAAGTCAAGTTTGCGTCCGTAGTTCTGACGTAAACGGCCGACGAACAGTCAGCGGCGGACGTCCAGGACGTCGAGAACCTGATTCCTTGTAAAGTAGGCAAGCGTGGTTAAGGCTCTCAGGAGGCATCCGCAATATATGGCCCAACCAACCGCATCGTCTCCGCTTGATAACAGCTGTCACCGGAGTTTGGTGCGTTCGTTCTCTTATTACTTCATTCCTCACAAAGTCAAACCAGCGCGCACCCGAGATTCTTCTGAGACACCTATTCTCAAGATTCGGTATATTGATGTTTTGGGCCCTAGTGAGGTGCCACGATTCGCATACAATAGGTGTTATGCAGGCGTTATATAGGCTGAATTTGGTTTTCACTAACTAAATATCCGATATCTAGACTACCTTCACGCTGTTGAATGTGGCGCCTGCTACTTTTTGCCGCACTCCCAGTTTATACTCCCAGGTATTTGAAACTCTCGACCCCTTCGATGATTTGGTTTGACAGAGTCGGGGGATTTTGAGCATCAAGGCACGAAGTATACACAGAACGTGGGATTTTGCAGTATAGATTTTTTATCTAGTTCCTACATACAATTTATTTATTTATATATGTGTCTATTATTTTTTTTTCTTATATTTAAAATATATTTAAGTGAATTAATATTCTTTAATTTTAATTGTATTATTTTACTCTATTTTCTTACTTAAAAAAAAAAAAAAAAAATCTTTAAACTATTTTTATGTTTATTATTTTATACGTATACAGTATTATGTCTGTACTCTTCTTATTTGATTATTAATTAAAACTAATGTCTGAGCACCCGATGACAAACTATTATTGAATAGTTTATCAGGACAAAATATATCTTAATACTTTGTTTTCTTTATAATGTATTATAATGTAATAATATGTATATTTTATTGAATAAAGACTCTAAAAAAAAAAAAAAATAAAAAAAAAATAAAAATTAGAATTATGTACTATTTTTAAGAAATGTACGTACTATGAAAGTCGCGGTGCGTTGAATACAGTGCGTTTGAATGTTTAACATGATACGGGATACCACGATACCAGACAATTTATCAATAAAAGCAAAACGATAGACACGCCAATGGTAAATATTTTATAAAAATCATTGCTCTGGTGCCATAATCCAGGGAAAAAATACGAGAATACTTTTATATGAAGAAAAGTGGACTGTGTTTCATAAGTGAACGTATTAGTCTAAAAATGTTTTTTAGTATGTCCAAATGTTTGCAGACAGGCTGGATTTTCTTCCTAGGGAGTTATCTAGGATTTCGTGGGCAATGGTATAGGGGATTTTGGAGCTGTCCATTAATGGAATTACTGACGTAATCTCTCCATAATCCATTTACTATGCAATGGGTATCGCAAATCCTTTAGTACTTTCATCTCGGACGTTCTGAGCAGTTATTTGGTTTTTCTGTTTAGTTTTTCTACTAGGTTTTTGGTATTTTTTATTTTCTTTCTATCTATCCTCGCCTCTGTTGTATACACCATGATTTGGTCTGATACACGTTTTGTATATCCGAATTATGTTTCCAATAATCATGTGTTCATTGTACTATACAACATTTCTTAGCCATCCAGATGTTTACTAACTGAGATGGATATGTTCTCATCATCACTATGGCAGCATCATCTGCATGGCATGTGATGTTAATGACCTTATCTCCCTTAGTAGATTCACTACTTTTTTTTATTCTTAAAAGCGTTTTTTTATATATATTTATTCTGCTTTTGTAAGAAAATGTTTTAGGCGCATATATTGTTGTGCTATATTTAGTTAAAAAGGTGCTTAACTTGCTTTGTTTCTTTGTTGTTCTCAATATGTGTTAGTTTCTAAATGTTAATATTATTTGTGTCCCAAATTGAGTTGTTTTAACTCTTGGGAATGTAATTCAACGTATTATACTTGTAAAATACTTTATGTTATATGATTTATAAAAAATTAAATAAAATAAATCTCGATCTTAATTTGTTACAACAGAGAGGGATAACAGTTTTGAGAAGGGATTATGGAAGTCTAGGCATTTACAAGGCTTACGACCTGTCATTGGCTGGTTTATGTGGGCACTTTACACGCTGTGTAACATTCACCATTCTGCCTATGTTCAATCATCTTCATTTCCTCAACTCTTCCATCTGTTGACTTTTGTGAAGTAAACGAGCTAAGATGAATCTCACACACATTAATAAAGGTATTTGCGTTAAGATGATCAGTCTTACGAAAACATCCTTTTAAATAAATATTTTATATTAACCATGTCGGGAATTGCACCCGAGACCTCTTGCATGGTGGGCAGACGCGCTGACCACTACACTACGAGGCTGACAGTATGTAGGTACCAGGTAGGTATAAAATTACAGTAGGTATGTAGAATGTACTATGTGAATGTTGCAGTACGTACTATGAATGTAACAGTATGTACTATGAATGTTACAGTAAGAATGTTGCAGTATGTACTATAAATGTTACAGTATGTACTATGAAGTTACAGTATGTACTCTGAATGTTACAGTTTGTACTATGAAATCACAGTATTTTATTTTATTTTATTCAGAAAACACACAGTTATACAAAATAAGTATTAAAAACAACATTTTTTTAGCATAAAAAGACCAATTAAGTTTTCATAAATTAAAAAGATATAAACATTAAATGTGACAGTAAAAAAAAAATAATTTTAAGTGAGAAAAGAATAATTGTTAACATTTGCGTTTTCCATGGAGGTAATAAATTAAAATAAATAAAAATACCGAATGTACACTCCCAGCCATCCACGCACACACATGAACGCACATATAAAACATACACAAACATATACATTACATGCGGCACATATACATAGCATAAACTACTCAAGATGCACATTCAGCAACTTTCCCAAATAATCGACCCCATGAAGAAATTTTCTGTACAAATTCAACGTGCAGTTAAAAATGTCTACATCAATACTGAGTCCGTTATAATTTATGTATGTATTAACTATGAATGTTGCAATATTCCAACGTATATTCTTTCATCAAGAGTGTTCACTAAATTTTATTAATTAAATTAGAATTTTTTTATATTACCTATAATCATGTACACGTAAGGATTATTTTTCCGACCATATATTTGTTCTTTAGCTTTATTTTATTTATGCGTATTTTTATTTTTCATGTTTCCTCTACGTTTGACTTTTCCGCACACCATTAAATAAAAATTAATTATGTCGACTTCTTAACCCTGTCATTATAATACTAGTTTTATATATAATTATGTACATACTTAATTTAACATTTGGATAAAAACTTGTTCGTGAGACTTGACTTATAAGAACCATCCTTAAACAAATCTAACCCTTTAACACCATACTATTGTTAAAACATTTTATAGAAAAATTACATGAATGACGTACAACATTTTGCATCAGGGTTAATGTGAAAATAATATTGTATGTGTAACATACGATAAGTCGGCCTCGTGGTGTAATGGTAAGCGCATTCAATTACCATGCAATAGGTCTCGGATTCGATTCCCGATATTGTTGACATGAAATATTGATTTAAAAAAATATTTTTACACTCGAATATTTCATAGTCCAAGGACTGGCACCTGAAACGTGAGACTGATCATCTTACCTTCATGTAAGAAAAATGATCCAGATACGCTGCGATTTGTATAGCAATGCAGTGCCCTACGCACCATTCGATACGGAAAGGTAATGATGATGAACATACGATAATTATTTGATACTCACGAACGATGTATGTAATCGTAAGAAGAACTTACGATAATATACGGTGTTCTATATATTATAACAAATATTCAATATAAGAACTAAAATCAAACAAATATAATATAATTAACCGCTTAACATCAAACATTTTGCTGTCTTTCATACGAATATAGGTTTTGGTTACTATACGATGAATATAAACGTAAGAAGCACTAACGATAAAATACGTTGTTCTGTATATTGTAACAAATATTTAATATTAGAACTAAAATCAAACAAATGTAATATAATTAACCGCTTAACATCAAACATTTTGCTGTCTTTCATACAAATATAGGTTTTGGTTACTATACGATGAATATAAACGTAAGAAGCACTAACGATAAAATACGTTGTTCTGTATATTGTAACAAATATTTAATATTAGAACTAAAATCAAACAAATGTAATATAATTAACCGCTTAACATCAAACATTTTGCTGTCTTTCATACAAATATAAGTTTTGGTTTGATGAATCTGTAGTAAGAGTTTCTATTGTACGTGGTGGAGATTTAGTTCATATGGCTAAATCATACTTTTTGTACTCTAATTAGCTTAATTCTTATGTTTTTCGAATTAGCGAGATTCATTTTGGAAAAAACCCCAAAAGAAATGCTATTAAAAAAATTAAAATCAATCCACGCAGAGGACGTCCATCCAGTCCGAAGAACACAGTCGCAACTGATACTTACGTCACTGCCAGTCATCGTTTCGTCGCGGGAAAACTATCGCAAGGGTTCATACAATAGTATACTTGAGAGAAAAAAAATGAGATACGATAATATGCGTCCCAAACAAACTAAATTTATTTCAAATTGTTTTGTTTTCTTCATTGGAACTAACTGTATTATAATATATACTTGTAGAGAAAATACATTGAAAACTCAAAATCGACCATTTATGGGATATAATATTATGGGCCTTACTTATAAATCGGGTATAAAGTTAAGCTTGAGAATAATGGTAAAATAATGATGGTATAGCAAAAAGTATTACTTATAAACCTCGCATAGAGTTACACACGGTTTAAATAAACTTATACCTGCACATTGTGTAGTATAACGCTGGAATAAGCACGCGATCTGTCAAAAGTGATATTTTTCAATTATCAAAATAAATAGTTTATCAGTTTTTTTTTTCAATTTTAAACAATTTCGAAGTCCTGCGATCTTCTCAATGCGGTTCAAGTCATTTTTAATTATTTGTTAAAATATTATCTGAAATGTTATATGTTTGTATGTGTTTTAATTAATTGTGATAAAAAAAGAAACACGAATAAACCATAGAATTCGTTTTTAACTTCAGCTCTTCTTCCTAATTTTGTTTTCTTTTTCTGACGGTTTTCTCCATGTTCTCGATTACACTGACAGTATTCTCGATTTGACTTTGACGTTTGTTTGTGTTGTTATAAAAGTTAGTACCCACGCGCACATATCAGTGTTGACTGTTTAAAAAAATTAAGCATGAAATAACCTGTGAATTGTTATTCTAGGTAATAAATATTTTCATAAGTAAGCTTTTTTTATATCGGTTATAAATAGTTAAACCGGGTGTAGTTATTTCTTAATGTAAGCCTGGTATAAGGAAAGCTAATAAGTAAGGCCCTATAAGTAGTGGGGATCGATATAGATAAAACCATTTATACAACATTAAGGAATGTGTAACAAAATTGGATAGGGTGGGAATGGAAAGGGTGAGGAAGAGGGAGAGGGAGTGAGATATTTTTAGTTAAATTTGAATTAGTGATATCATGAAAGAAGACATCTTGTCACCTAAGAAATGAAGACTGGAATATTTTTGTTGGCTACCTAAGAATGAGGAAGTTGAGCGGTTTTTTTTCATATTTTTTTGTTAATAGACTATGAAACTAAGTCAAACAAACGAACAAACCATCACGCTGTTTCCCGTAGTGTTAAGCCGAGAGGATAAAACGCCATATTACTCTATCTTGGCATACACACGTCGCTTCCTCTACATTCATACATCTTCTCATGCACGCACGCCGATTATTCCTACTTTTGACATGCTCATCTTTTGAGCACAAGAACACAAATTTTGTTTTTTTTCTAAATATCAAAAGTATGAAGTTATAACATTGTATACAAGTAAGTACTGTTCGTTATTATTTTAATAGTAATGAGCGGCAAGAAAATACAAACAAACAAAAATACATCACGCCATTTTAGGCATAGAGGATAAAACGCCATATCACTCTGTCTTTGCTTACAGACCTCGCTTCGTTTACATTCATACATCTTCTCATGCACGCAGGCCGATTATACCTACTTTTGACATGTCCATCTTCAAGTATTTGATGGACTTGATCGTGCCATGTCTTTCTCGGTCTTCCTCGTTTTCTGCATCCATCAACATTCGCATCGTAGATCCTTTTAGCCGTTCTTTCGCTGTCCATTCGCTCTACGTGTCCAAACCAACGCAGCACCCCTTTCTTGATTCTGTCGATAATGCATGTCTCAGCCTTACACACTTCACGAATCTCGACATTTGTGCACCTATCATACATCGTTTTACCACACATTCGCCTGAGGGATCGTATTTCGACAGCATTCAACCTACTTTCATCATCATTTTTCTAATTCCATACTTCGCTCCCATACATTAGAGTCGGCACTAGAACTCCGTTGTGAACTGCTAGTTTAGCTCCTGCGATAAACATTTGTTTGCCAAAGTAGATTTCAGTGCACCGTTCACCCTGTTCCCGGCACTCACCCTCCTTTCAATACCTTTTTCGGTCTAAACTAAGTCAATTTTAAATAAAAAAATATGTATCGTATTATCAGCGCTACGATTTTACTTTGACGTCTCTAGTTCTCTTCCGCTTCTTCTCGGTTAGTTCTGCCGATTAATCCGTTGACAGTAAGTAAACCGGAAATCTTCCATAACTCTCTTATCATTAATTGATTCGCATGAACTAGTGACGTCGTTCGAAGTAGTTCGTTTTCATTTAAATATTTTTTCCGTAAATTTTTAAGAAACTTTGCCGTACAATTTAATGTTATAATTTTTACTTCGCGTAAGAAAAGATTTTTTGTATCCAATTTCCCGTAGGGCTAAAATTTTTCATTCTAGGCAAAGCGTAGGCGGAGTGAGAACTATATTTAGTTTCAGCATGAAAAGTATTTCTTTAATTTAAAAGAGAATACGGTGGTTATGACATTTTAAGAACTAGCCAATGAATCTACTAACTTATTATTCTCTTATCAAAAAAGGTTCCTCTATGTTAATATCAATTTATCTCGGCAACTCTCTAGGGGGTAAAATTCAATATATATTTATGGTTAACGTCATATAAATAAAATTTTAATTTTAAAAAATGCCTTAAGATATAAAAGACGGTGTTAAAACACGTATAAAAGTTGACTCAAGACACAAAATATAAATTAACCTCAATCAATAAATTGTTAAATAAAATATACAAAACTATGTAACACTTGAAAATAAACAAAACGATGAATTTTAAATTAAAGATAAATTACGAAGTTTGGTTGAGATTGTACAATCTTACCTAAGAGGTTAAATTATAGTAATCTTGTGTGTTTTAATTCAATTCAAGGTGTTAATTTTGATGAAATATCCGACTACGGGACCCCACGAAACTGTTTACATTCGACCTTAATTAATTATGCTTAATTTATGGATTTGATGTTCCAATACAAACCTTTAGTAATCTAAGCCGAAAGGAGAAATTTCTTTGATGTTATCAATAATGTGACCATTTATTTTTGTCCCTCAAAACGGGACATCTACTAGTTTTTAGGAAAATTTAAGAAAACGCTTTTTTTATTTATTTAATTTATTCAGACCTGTATATACACCAGGGCCCTGATTACAATTGGAAATAAACAGAGTTGTGTTCAATTTTCTACAACGTAAAGAAGAATTTTCTGTATGAAAGTATGTAAGTACACTTTTTTTTTAAATTTAAAACATGTTTAATTACATGTTACCGACGAAGATGTTTCGCATTTTTGTTCAGAACAATCGATTTTACTTTATATACAATTAAAGATAACTTTTTAAACTTCCCATTGTAATCGGTTCCATGAGCCCTGGGCAAGTATGAAAATTTGAAGAATTGTCGTCGTTAACCTGTAATTAACATCTATCAAAAATAATTTTATTTGAATATTCTATTTTTGATACAGAAAAATCGATTTTACTTTATAGGCAAATGAAGAATGAATTTACTAATGTCCGTACTATCAAAACTCTTTATTGCTTATTAAGTGTTCGCCCTTTTCTAGAATATGCCTTCGTGGTCTGGTCTCCATTCTATGTGAATCGAATAAATCACATTGCATCAGTCCAACATCGCTTGCTTCTAAAAGTAGCGTGGATGCTTGGGCTAAAGAGAGGTAATTATTCGTATGCTGACATAGAGTCGAGTTAAATATTTCTAGTCTACAAAAACGTGGAACTAATATTGACTCGTATTATATGTTCGGCATACTAAATGGTATAATCCATGCGCCATCATTACTCGGACAAGTAAATTTTATATTAAATATATAAAATCCATATTCCGACTCGTAGGTTGAGAAACAATGAAGTTCTGTTCATTGATCAGCATAAAACAAACTATGGCCTTAATTCTCCACTGACGTCTTAGTCGTATTGTTAACTCAAGGCAAGATCTGGACTTTTTTGGTTTAAGTTTACAACGATTTAAACGAGCACTAAATAAATAGTCTAAATCTTGTCTTGATGTCCCTATGTTTGTCAAAGCTTTTTTTGAAAAATGTTTTAAACTATTCTTTTATTATAATATTAATACCCTATGAATTGTATAAATAGACAATGTCCGTTAACAAATAAATAAGATAGCTTTGTTAACTTCAATTTTACCTACTAAGTAAAATTGAGTTTTCTGTATGAAAAATAGAATATGCATGCATTTTGTGTAATGTGTATATTTATAGAAAAATTAAAAATATCTTCATCGGTAACCTGTAAATAAATATATTAAAAAAAATAAATTAAAAACATCATAGACCATTGAGGATAAGTCTATTAACTATCCATTATAATATAGGCTCTGGTTAATATATACAACAAAAAAATATATAAGAGAGAAAGCCGAGTACCATTATTTAAATCACCTCCCCATCTAGGTACGAGTACATTACAGTTAGTCTAAATAAACGTCCGCCGTGAAAAATTGCCAGCGCAATAAAATAATGCAATTATGGACTCCATTATATCAGTGATTCCGGGAATTACTCTGTTTTCTTTTCCAACAATGATTTCCCCAGAAAATCCAAAATCCGTCATCCTTTAAATCCCGTCAGATGCAAAATCCTTCTCTTTCGATTTTGCACACGCTACGGACAGATCATTAAAAAAAATTGTACCGTGGGTTGATCTTTTCGTGAGAACGGGACGCTTCGGCGTCCCGAATCTGTGCTTGTGGACAGTGGGACAGGCTACCTAAAATCGATACGGTCCGGTTCAAATCGAGACGTATGGTCACGACAGTTATCAAGGTTCTAAGAGCCTTGTTATTTTGAGCAGATCTTAAGATAACATCATCCATCGTTAATTGGATAATTAAATATAACTAATTATTCACATTAAAAATAACATGAATTTTTAACATTTTGTTTTTTAATTAATTTAAATTTATAGGATCATAAGAATTATTTTTGAATGGCTTATAAGTTATCTTTTACAAACAAGCTATTTATTTTTTATAATAACTAATAAAATATCATCATCACCATCACCATCATTACTATCATCGTAACCCTATGATTTATGGTGCAAAGGACACTGCATTTGTACACCGATTGCAGTGTATCTACTCTTTATGTTCAAGGGCAATGAAATGTTGCAGTGGATGTCGACCTTGTCATGAATTGAACTAGAGACCCTGGGAAAATGTCATTTCTATCCGTTTAGGGTGAATCTTAAATTTGTAGCATTTGATGCACATGGATCTATGGGAGCTTCTAAACAATTGGAGGTGACAGAAGAAAATAATGATATGCTTTGATGCGTGTGTAGTCCATGTCGTATTCTCGTAACTCTATTTTGGTATGAAATTTGACATGTTGAACGCAAAAAAAAAAGTTGTTTACACTTCGGCTGAATAACATATACTATCATTTCGAACATGATGGTGGAGCTTCACAAAGTAAGCTGTAGTATTGCCCAATGTAAAAAAGCTAAGGTAACAAACACCATCTGTCGGGAAACAGCGACAACTTAGTAAAATCCCTATTAAATTTAAGTAGTGTCTCTCAGCAGTTTCCTGCAACCTTTGTCTGGGGTTTTGATGCTATTTCACATACAGAACTGCATTTTTCATTCATGTAACTGGATACTCGTAGAAATGCAAATAAATTATAATTTTAGCATTTTTCTATGTGACGCGTTAATAATGCATCTAGTATGATTTATTCGATCTTTTGAATGCGCTATGACCTAAGTCCTTGTTAAA